>NW_017676471.1:16177-44329 GCF_001879085.1 Nicotiana attenuata
ACTGTATTGTAATAACCATGTCTTTCTCGAATTTGGATTTCCAGTGGGTCAATATGGACATTGCTGGATATGGCAGCATCGATGCCAAAGTAGCTAGTGCATCGGCTAACTCATTGTGAAATCGAGGAATGTACCTGAACTCGACGAATTTGAACCGCTTGCTAAGATATTCCACATGTTGCCTGTATGGAATAAGCTTGATATCTCGGGTTTCCCATTCACCTTGAGCTTGTCGGATAATCAAATCAGAATCTCCTATGATTAACAATTCTTCCACATCCTGATCGATTGCCATATTCATGCCTATAATGCAGGCTTCATACTCGGCAGTGTTGTTTGTGCAGAAAAACCGAAGACAGGCTGTGGCCGGATAGTGCTGACCAGTGGGTGAGATCAAAATTTCCCCAATCCCGACACCTTTTGCATTCAGAGCTCCATCAAAGAACATTTTCCAAGCATTGGTGTCTTCTGGAATTACCTCCACTGAATTTACTTCCTCGTCCGGAAAGTAGGTACTCAAAGGCTGGTATTCATCATCAACAGGATTCTCAGCTAGGTGATCCACCAAGGCTTGAGCTTTCATTGCCGTGCGGGTGACATAGACTATGTCAAACTCGGTGAGCAGGATTTGGCATTTTGCCAACCTCCCCGTGGGCATCGGTTTTTGGAATATGTACTTTAGAGGATCCAACCTGGTTATGATATAGGTGGTGTAGGCCAACAAGTAATGCCTAAGCTTCTGAGCGACCCAAGTTAGGGCACAACAAGTTCTTTCCAACAATGTGTACTTGGCTTCATAACTAGTGAATTTCTTGCTCAAGTAGTATATGACTTTTTCATTCTTCCCGGTCACATCATGTTGCCCGAGAACACATCCAAAAGAGTTCTCCAACACCGTCAAGTACAAAAACAAAGGCCTTCCGGTCTCGGGTGGCACCAATACTAGCGGATTCGACAGATATTCTTTGATTTTGTCGAAATCTTCCTGACACTCATCTGTCCATCTAATCACCGCATCTTTCTTTAACAGCTTAAAGATGGGCTCACACGTAGAGGTCAATTGAGCAATGAACCTGCTGATGTAATTCAATCTTCCCAGCAGACTCATAACTTCTTTCTTGGTTCTCGGAGGGGGCAAATCCCGAATAGACTTTATTTTTGTTGGGTCTAACTCGATGCCTCTCCGACTGACTACAAACCCCAAAAGTTTCCCAGATGGTACTCCAAATGCACACTTAGCGGGATTCAATTTCAAGTCATACTTACGCAGTCGCTCAAAGAACTTTCTCAAATCTCGCACATGGTCGTCCTGCGTCTTGGATTTAATGATCACATCATCCACATACACCTCGATTTCCTGGTGCATCATGTCGTGAAAGATGGCAGTCATATTCCTCATGTAAGTTGCCCTGGCATTCTTCAAACCAAATAGCATGACTCTGTAATAGTAAGTACCCCAGGGTATGGTGAAAGCCGTCTTTTCTGCATCTTCTTCATCCATCAGAACCTGGTGATACCCAGCATAACAATCCACAAAAGAATGTATCTCATGTTTGGCATAGTTGTCAATACGGATGTGGATGTTTGGTAATGGAAAGTTGTCCTTGGGGCTTACTTTGTTCAGATACCGATAATCAACACACACTCGGGTTTTCCCATCTTTCTTTGGTACTGGGACCACATTAGCCAACCATGTAGTGTATCGTACCACTCTGATCACACACGTTTTCAACTGTTTGGTGACTTCTTCTTTGATCTTGTCGCTGATGTCGGTTTTAAACTTTCTCTGTTTTTGTTGGACAGGGGGATAATCGAGATAAGTTGGCAATTTGTGCACCACTAAATCCATACTCAGTCCTGGCATATCATCATAGGACCAGGCAAACAAATCTTTGAATTCTAACAAAAGTTGGATCAATGCATCTCTAGTTCATTCATCAGCGTGAATGCTTATCATGGTTTCCTGGACCTCTTCTGAACTACCCAAATTAACTGGCTCAGTTTCATTTAAGTTTGGCTTAGGCTTATTCTCAAATTGTTCCAGTTCACGGTTTATTTCCTTAAAAGCCTCATCTTCATCATATTCTGGTTCTTGATTCATTATTTCACAGTTAGACAGCGTGTTAGGATCTGGGCATGAAGTCCTCAAGCATGTCATGTTATTTAAGTCCGTATTATTAGAACTGAAAGAGAGATAAGAAATATAACAAAAAAATCAAAAATAATAAAGAAAGAGATTCATGGGCGATGAAATATTGATTTCAGTTCATTGAATTTTAAAGATAGGAGGGTTTACATTGGAATTTAAAAGACAATAAACTAAAAAACATTCGAGTTACACCCTGAAATAACTCGAAATGTAGAAAAAGTGGCAAGACTGAAACTACCAGGATTCCATCCTGACTGGGAACGGAGTAGCCTTCCAATTTTGAAGCTTGGCATTCGGCCCCACATATTGCACCTCAGCAGTGCTCGAGCCTTCACCCAGCTGGACCATATGAGCCTCATATAACATCTGCCTCATCGCTCCACAATTGCCCTTGATTTCCTCGGCCGTGAAGGCCTCATCTTCTTCCTCTATGTATCTAGGCTTGACAAATGTCTTGGAGAGATGCGGGACCGGCTGAGGCAGGGCCCACCCATTCCTTTTACGTTCATTAGCCCATGTTACGTCAGCTTTTTTGGCTTGGAAACCCACACCGAAGAATTTCTCGCTAGCAGTTAGCGTGATGGGTTCTGTGATGCCTTGCAAAGACGCCCCAAGCCCTTTCCTGGGCTTGTACCCGTGCTTGATCATTTCAGTGGCGACCATGATTGACGCGTTTGACAAAAAGGGTTGAGGACACAGTGTTCCTTCCTCACACTGGTCCGCGACCACAATCTCAAAAGCTTGGTAGACTATGTGTTCGCTACCTTTCTTGGCCTCCAAACATGGAACTAATGGGTCCCTATAGATTGACTGCTCATCTTCTCCATGGACCACGATTTCTTGGTTTTCGTATTCAATCTTAACCATCTGGTGAAGAGTAGAAGGTACAGCCCCTGCAACATGGATCCAAGGCCTTCCTAGGAGAAAATTGTAGGAGGTGTCCATGTCTATAACCTGAAATGTCACTTAAAAATCCACAGGGCCGATAGTTAGGATCAAATCAATCTCCCCTATGGTATCTCTTGTGACGCCATCAAAAGCACGTACACAAACATTGATGGTCCTAATTCTTTCAGTCCCAATTTCCATTCTCTGCAAGGTCGAGAGAGGGCAGATGTCGACCCCAGATCCGCCATCCAACATAACTCTCTTCACGTAGTATTCTTCATATTAACAGTCAAATAGAGAGCTTTGCTGTGGGTAGTCCCTTCTGGAGGCAAGTCATTTCGATTGAATGAGATCCGGTTGACTTCAAGAAATCGTTCCGCCATTCTTTCCAGTTGCTCAACCGTGGTCTCAACAGGAACATATGCTTCATTAAGCGTCTTCAACAGCACTTTCTAATGCTCATTCGAACTTATAAGTACTGACAGAAGTGAGACCTGGGAGGGAGACTTCCGGAGTTGGTCAATTACATTATACACCGAGGTTTTCATCTTTCGGAAGAATTCCTCTGCCTCTTCAGCACTGACTGGCTTTTTAAGCGGGAAACGCTTCTGTCTGGTCTTGTTCAACTCTTCCAAATTGAGGTACTCCCCAGACGGGTTTGTTTCATTCACTTCCCCCATGATTTCTTTTCCTTTGTATGTTCCCACTATTTTGTTGTAATTCCATGGGACGACAGTGGGGTCCTTCATGGGATTCTATGGTGCGCGGTTGATGACCACAGGCTCGTTCAGCCTGGGTAAAATTATCGGCCCCCGCGCCACATATGTCCCCTTTGGTACATACTTCTTAGGTCCCTTGTTTAACTCGAACCTTTTTGAGGGACTCAACATGAACTGTTCTTTTCTGGGGGCTTTAGGAACATAACGAACGACATCTCTAGGAGGTACTGCCCCTGTTTTGGCTTCCATAGTCTTTTCTATTCTTCGAGGAGTGGAGTTGTTTTTCTTCTCATCCTTAGCCTGCTTTGCTGATGCTTTGGACTTCTTTTCAACATCGGCGATAGCAATGATATCCTTTAAAGGTGGGTTGAACTCTCTGTCTTCACAAATCATCCTAATAACTGGCCCGTTGTTGTGAGTCGGCTATGGGTTATTGGTAACATTGGGAATCTCCTCATCCCTCAACACTATCCTCTTTTGCTCTATCAGGTTCTCGACCGCTCTCTTAAGGGTCCAGTAATCTTCAGTATCATGCCCCTCGGCCCCTGAATGATAAGCACATTGAGTGCCGGGTCGGTAGGAAGGGGACTCTGGGTTTTGCCTATTTGGAGGTACGGGCTGCAACAAACCCGATTTGGACAACTTTGGGAAGAGACTGGAATATGATTCACCGATGGGTGTGAAGTTGGTCTTTCTAGGTGGTTCACGGGCACAAGCATTATATGGAAAATTATTCTGTGGGGGACGGGGATTATATGGAGCTTGGTGGGGAGGGTTATTTCTGGGAGGTGGAGCTCGGTTCTGATTGTAATGTTGTTGCGGCCGGACATACGACTGAGCATTCATTATTGCGTAAGGATGAGGAGTCATGACATATGCCGCATCTTGGTGAGGGTACTAATGCTGTGGGGTTCTGGGAGAGGAACCAAAGTAACCTCGGGGTTGACGAGGATTTTTCAGACTTGAGGCCACCATTGCTACCTCTTCTTTCTTTTTCCGGTTTGCTGCAGCCCCCGACCCGCCTGGATTACTTGAGAGGTGGCTCTTATAGCTGACTGGCTCAGGATGCGGCCCGTTTTCAAACCTTTCTCTACCATTTCTCCAATCTTTATGGCTTCTGCAAATGGCTTGCCCATAGTAGACATCATGTTTTGGAAGTAATCAGTCTCTTGGGCTTGTAAGAAGACACTGACCATCTCGGTCTCATCCATTGGGGGCTTCACCCTGGCAGCTTGTTCGCGCCACTTGACAGCATACTCTCGGAAACTTTTCGAAGACTTCCTTTTGAAATTAGACAAAAAGTTTCTATTTGGACCTATGTCTACATTGTACTGGAATTATCTGACAAAGTCTCGGGCCAAGTCATCCCATATGTGCCAGCGGGAGATGTCTTGATCCATATACCATTCGGATGCGATCCCGACTAAACTCTCCCCGAAGTAAGCAATTAGGAGCCCTTCTTTTCTACCCGCTCCCCTCAACTGATTGCAATACCTCTTCAAGTGAGCTATGGGGTCCCCATGTCCATCATATTTCTCAAATTTGGGAGTCCTGAAACCGATGGGCAGATGAACATGCGAGAACAAGCATAAGTCAGCGTAGGATACACTCTTCTAGCCACTTAGGTCTTGTATGTTCTTGAGACTTTGCTCTATGCTTTTCATTTTTCGAGTGATCTCCTCTTGTTCGGGATTCTTTACAGTTCTCTCTTGTTCCGCATTAAACTCATATCGAGGTTGTTAAGGGCAGTAGTTCATAGTGACATGAACCGTGTCTGGTAGAAATGGTGGTGTTTGGAAAATAAAGGATGACGGCTCAAAACTTGGCCTGGGCAATGTTGGCTGTGCCGTGGCCGAGGTTGGTGGTGCGGTGAATATTTAGAAGCCACTCCCGAAATCAGTGCCTGGGGGCGAACCTCAGAAGGCGTTCCGGCGAAATGGGCTGACATGGTGGGGTATCCAAGTGGGGTATTCGGGTAATTCATAGGGATGTTGGAGGTTCCACTTGTTCTGGGAATCAGCTTGGGGAAACCAGGTATTGCACTAGGCGGCTCTCTACCGTTAGACCAATCGTCCCACATTTCCAACATGCGGAGGTGTAGTGCCCTGTTCTCTTCAGCAGTCGCTGACTCTGACATTGGGATAACCGATAGCAGGCTGTCCTCTGGGATGGGAATTGTTGGTAGATGACTCTCTGACGACATTTCGACACTTCCCTTAGATCTTGTAAAGTAAGGGTGTGAAGCCAGGTTACCACAAAACCAACCACCTTAGAAACAGAACCTAATCTCAATAGCAGACACAACAAAACGCTTAGTTTGAGACAATTAACACACAGGGAATCGCACATTGGGGGATGTGATGCACCTTTACAGTTAAATGTGTTTCTGCATGTTTTGCAACGGTTGCGTGTCTCATCCCGGCTTTTGTTTATATCCCCGATCTTTCTTTTCTTTTGGCGCTTTTCATTATTTGCTCTCTTATTTCTTTGCACTCTCTCATTGTTTTCTCTCTTATTCTCGTTTTCTCTCCTTTTTTTTCTCTCTCTCTTTTTTTTCTCTTCTTTTTTTTCGTCTCTTTTATTTGAGTTATTTAAAATCATGACCGGATCCGATGAGGATTGCCTACGTATCGCGACGCCGTGCGAATCAGATCATCACGTAGTTCAAGGGATAAATGCGAAATAAAAGAAATAAACAATTTTTGGTTTTTTTTCTTCGAATTTTCATTAAAATAAAGACGTCTAATTTTTCTCTATTACAAAGACTCATACATACTTAAGAACTTGAAAACTAAAACAGACTCAAAACAGACTCGAAAAGGAAACTGAAATACATACTCGAAAAGGAAAATCAGGAATACATAAGTGCTTCCAAAACTATTCCAGGGGCCCGCGGGACATTAGTCGGTCTCGCCGCGGGACTGTGTGCAATATCTCCTTGGAGACGATCCAGGTCATCCATTATCTGGTGAACAAAAGTCATCACTGCGGAAAAGAAAGTGGATCTAGTCATATCCTCACACTCGTGACACTTTATGACGATATAGTCAGCAATTCCCCTAATCCTCTCTCTAATGATGCCTTTCTCTTGGAGCAGGCGCCCAATTTTTTGAGATCTAACTTGTGCGTCATTATGGCTTTGCTCCTGCAATTGTTGCATGTCCTCCTCCATTTGGGCCATTAATGCATAACAATGTTCCATCTCTGCCTTAAAGTTTTTTACTTGTTTAGCCATTTCATTCTCAAGGGTAGTTAGCTTCTTCTTTAGATTTGCGACTTCTCTATCATATTTCCCTTTTAATTGCCGAATGAACTCTGCCCGTCCCTCTGCGTTCTTCGCCAACTGTGCCCGGGCTCTTGCCAGACTACTTTTGGATTTTTCCAAATCATTCCCGTACTCACATATTTTCCTCCTAAGACCGTTTATGAGTCTTTCATCTGCTCTGCTTCTTACTTGGTTTTGAGCTGCTATTTTCATCTTTTGGATTTGGGCTCGAAGGACTTCATTTTCTTGGGCTAATTTTTTCTTTTCTCCCTCATCTGCAGCGGCTTGCACATCACTATCAAATTTAAGATCTCTGATTTTCCCTTCCAATTTGCTTATCGTGGCCCTGTAGCCTTTCTCCTTTGCTAACCAATTCCATTGTTCTTGTGCCCCATCAGTGAATTGTTGAACATGGGGCCTTTTGGCGGGCCGTTCAGGCTCTTGATGGACTTGAACCCTTTTATCATACCAGGCCGTGTAACTAGGCTCTAACTCACCCTTGGAGAAATCCCGTACCGGAGTTTGTGGCTCCAAGAACCTACACTGATGCCAAATCTCGCGAAATTTTTCTTCCGGGAATACACCTTTTGGATCTAGTTCAATGACTTGCTGACTCAAATCATCATCATGAGGGACTATTTGGTACCAACCCAGCTGGCGCAGAACCCTGTGTGGAGCATACGGCTGAATACTCCGAAGACCCATCAATAAAAGAAAGCACACTCCGGCCGACATATAGATGACTTCATTGACCGGGAGCCAACCGAATGTCCACTCAATTTTGCTTGACGTCAAGGAACTCAAATGTGCGAACCATGCCTCCATACCTTCTGGAAACTTATGACCATCCACCCGGTTGTCATGTTCTCTAATGCAGTTAAGACCAGTCATACCATAGTTCATGTACCCCGGACGATGGCAAGAGTGTTCTACCATCCAAAGTTGTAAAAGCATATTGCAGCCCTCAAAAAATTTTCCTCCTGCTCGGCAACAGTTAGAGCTCGATAAATTTCTGCTAGGATCATTGGTACAATAGTGCCATTAGCCTTTTTAATCATGAAGTCGGCCATTCCTACGAGCCCCAACTCTATATGTCCATCCTTCCTCGGGCAGATTAAAGTGCCTAAGAATGCCACTACGAAGGCCAGTCCCCGACGTGCTTCCCATTTGCATTTGTTCCCTGAATGAGTTGGACCGGTATCCGACGCCTCAAAACCGTGGTGGTCTCCATAACGGCAGTATAGGAAGTAGAATGTGCAAAATCCTTCAGCCAGGTTTCCATCTTTGACTTACCGACTAATACTCAGAAGATCCTGAAATTTGTGAGGGGTTACAGCCCTTGGCGCCACTGGGTATCGGTTCTTGAGATTCCCGTTAAGGCCAGCATAGCCTGATATCTCCTCAAGTGTAGGGGTTAACTCAAAATCAGAGAAATGGAACACATTATGCGCCGGGTCCCAAAAAGGTATTAAAACTTCAATTCCAACCTCGGTTTAATCTTTAACAGACCAATGAGCCTATCTAAAGCCTTTACCGCAGCACCTCTGCTGACCTCCCCTAGATCATTCCACCACAAATGAAGTTCTAGCGGGATTTCCTCTACAACTTTGAAAGGTTCATTTTCAATAGTGCTCATCTTGCATATTTATTTAAAGTGATTGGTTAAAAACCCATGACTTATTTTGACTCAAAAGAAGATTATCAATTTTCCAAAAATTGCAACTTTAAACAAAACACCTTTGCAAATACGGCCCTTCAGCACCTCAGGAAAGAAGATTTTTAGGCTGTTTTTGCCAATTGGCCAAAATTTGAAAAAAACCCATAGGTAGCTATTCTTGCAAAAACAGCCTTTCGGTGCCCTGTTGGAATATTTTGGCTATTTAGACAAAAACGGCATCACCTAATTTTATTTATGACAAAATGACAACATTTCATATTTTTGGGTTATTTTTCCAAAAATGAGGTTGGACCCGATGAGGGTTGCCTACGTATCCCACATCCGATGAGAATAAAACTTTGCGTAGTTCGGGAAGTTTTGACGCAACAGAAAACAACACCAAATATTTTTTGAAACAAATTTCCTTTTTCTCTCTTTTTTTTTTCAAACATTTCGGCGGAGTTTCGGTATATTTTGGACACAAGATTTTTCAAAGACGGGTGATTATCTCTCTCATACCTCAATTTGATTTTTCCAACTTTTCTCCCTTATTCTAGAAGCCGGTCAACATGCAATCCGAAGCAAATAAATGTACAAGTAGCAAGTAAAATGCATCAGGATGGTCTTTTGATTTCGGGTACACCTTTCCTAGACGGACCCAACCCCTGTGTTGAGTCCCCAAAGTCAAATGCACGTGATGCAAACAAGCGTTCCTACTAGGGATCCGGCATGAGGCTGTGTAATACTAGGTTTAAAAACATGGGTGTATTGTTCTAGACCTTGCTTACCCGAGCGGACAGCTCGAGCCTGGGGGGGGGGGGGGGAGGGCAACGTACCGGGAATACAAAAGCTTCACCGGCTTTGCAACTTGTCTGAACCTCGTTCTCAAATTGGGATATGACTCTAATAGAAAAGAAGTCACACGAAGTGCACTTCCCAGATGAATTAGAAGACTCAGAGAGAAGAGGGTTTCGTAACAATTTATATACAGTCCAAACAATATCAAAGCGGTAAAAAGCGGCATTTAGCACATTAGGCCCAAACATGTAATAAAAATCAAATAATAAATAAAAGCCAATAATAAAAGTTATTCTAAGCTCGAATTCTTGAACCCTGAACCGGAAGTTCTGGGTTTTTAACCCTAGCGGAGTCACCAGAGCTGTCACACCTCCTTTTTACCAGCCGAGGGCGGATATAAGGGAGTTTTTCGAATTAAAGTGACATAAATCGAAATGGGATTATTTAATTCATTTCAGAGTCGCCACTTGGAATAATTTATTTGGTGTCCTAAGTCACCGGTTTATTTTTTTTAATCCCAAATCGAGGAAATCGACTTTATTTAAAATTATGCGAAACCAGAAATTCTAAGTAAGTTCTGTTAACCTGGGAGAAGGTGTTAGGCATTTCCGGGTTCCGTGGTTCTAGCACGGTCGCTTAACTATTAATAATTGGCCTAATTATCTGATTAACTATATGTTTTAAACCTATTGTGCATTTTTAGCTTTATAACCGCTTTTTAGGATTTATGGAACTATTTCTTGAACAAGTTACGATTGTCGTACACTTGCCGTTTTGGAACACATTGCAAACCGCGCTACATGAAATGCACCCGCAATTTACAACATAATAATTTTATATTATTATTCGACGTTGTTATGATCGGGTTACATGAAATGCACCCCCGAATTTGGGAATTAGGTATCATGACTATGCCACGGGAACCGTGCCCATAGTCACGATGGTTTATCATAAAACGCACCTAAAGCAAACTATGGGGTTCATATTCAAAACTATCTTGGAATTCAATATAAGGCTATTAATTATATACATGCTTGGGGTATATGCTAGACCTTTAATTATTTGAAGGGAAACAGGCCAACAACAGGCCAAATTCGCTGTCTAAGAAAACCTCGAAGGCAAATGGGGCTGGTGGGAACTGGGCTCGAAATTAAGCCCAAGAAAGGGGATGCGGGGGAACAAATGGCGTATTTAATCCGGCAAATTCGATTGGGCCAGCACCAGGCCCAACCCTTTAAAGACAAGTTCTCAACATTTAAGGCACGTTCTAGTCATATTAGAAGCAAACTTAATGAAATAAATTAATGAAGTTGATTAGGGCTCTGAATCAAGCCCAAAGCAGAAATTAGATCATGGCAGAAGGGCCCAAGGTCGAAACTCGACTGGGCCGTCTCATCTGGGCCAATGCCAGGCCCAATTGAGACTCAAATTCCTTTAATCACATGTAGCCCAGAATATTAAAAATCTCGGCACAAATCAAGGGCAAATTTTAAGTCTAACCATTAACATGCTATTAGTATTAACAATGAAAGATTTAAACCCTACTTATTCATGAGTCGCATCAAACTTAAACATACAATCACTTTAATACTGCTGTATTTCGAGAAACATGATGAAATTTCTGACTCTAGACAAGCATGGCGTGATTCAATATGAGTGCATACTGCATATCACTAAAATCAGTACAACAGAATGCTCAATTCCTGAGCTCATTCATGCAGTATCCTAAACTTAAACATGTCATTAATCTACAATATTGAACTTCGAGATGACTAAACTGATAGTACCCATGTACAGTCAATATTTTTATCAAAGTCCCATTAAATTACAACTGCTAAGCCCGGCAGACTGTCAAGCCATACATGAAATGATTACACTAATTTAAACCTTAAACACCTAAATATTGTGAGTACATTATAGAGTAGAACACCAATGTCAAGAACATTTAATCAAAGTTGAGAAAAAGAAATTGAGTCAAAGAAAGGGAGAACAATAGAAAACAAACAACAAGGAAAGAAGAAGAAAAATCTGAAGTCACATTCCAAATTAAAAGATTACAATTCTATTTTTATCACTTCAAGGCTCGTAAAGGTACCTGGATACAACAAAGAACGAAAGAAACCCTGAAATCAGCGAAAATAAACAAGAACAGAAAGCCAGCAGCAGTAACACAGCTCCAAAACTAAACCATATTCGAACCAAAAATTCAAAAAATTCAGAGAAAATTTCAAAGTATTCTTCTTTTTCCAGAAAATCCAGAAACAAACTAATTCAGCCTTTTTTCAATAGTGCAGAACTTTTTGGGTATTTTCTAGGGTCTGAAATCTGATTGTGTGTGTGTAGAAAAGGTACCATATATAAGCACCAAAGGTGCCATGTGCTGAAAGAATAATCAAGGAATTATTTCATCAGCCACAAAAGGCATATTCTAACAGAATTGGACAGCTGGCTGTCCCTCATTGGTTTCAGTACTTTGTACTAACCAAATGAGGCCAGCTGCCCCCTATTCTAGAACATTCCAGCATGGATTTTATCCTATTTCAGAATTATCCAACCCCCTTTATGACCCCTTAAGTTTCCATTTGTTCAATTAGTCCCAAGAAGTTTATACTGATGCACAAGTCAAACAAACAAGGACTAGGCCAGCAATTACCAAAATAATGATCAAAACAATAATCAAAGGAAAAAAATGCAATTGAATCCTACAACAGAAAACCTAGATTATACCAATCCCTACATGAATCGAATTAAGATGGAATGAACAGGAATTTCATGCAATGAAATTACTAAAACATGCTAATTTATACTGCACAAACAAGATGAAAAACAAAAACACATAAAGCTGGAGCATTTGAGAAACCCTAAGTCATGCAAACTAAGTAAAACGAAAACTGAAGAAGAGAACAAAGAAGACTAATAAGAAAACATGACGAAAAATATCATAAATGATCTAAAACAAACAAGATAATCAGATTCTGTAACCATGAACTAATGATTAACTAAATAAACATGAGCTAAACCTGATTAACCAAAACAAACCTAATGACAAAAACTGATTGAACATACAAGAAGAAAGTTACTGGCTCGAAAAAAAAGAAGAGAATGGAGAAGATAGTGGTGAAGCATTACCGGAACCAAAATTGGAAGGGAAATTGGACCTGGGTTCGTACGGGGCTGGCTGGACTCCGTTCATGCTTCGAGGTGGGTCCAAAATTACATTAAGCAATCGTTCTTGTTGAGAACAATTAGTTAATGTAAATTTTAGGCTCAACTCGTGCCTGGAAACTCGAGGAATTAGAAGAAAAATCGGCAGGGTAAATTAGGGTTCCGAATTTCCAGATCTAGAATTAACGGAATTGGGGGGGTCTTTTGGGGGAAAGGTTAGTAGATTAGTATAGAGGGAAGCCTGGGGAGTGTATATGGCGAATTTGGGTTGATTTGGAGAAACTAGGGTTTTAGGTCCCGATTTTGGATCTGAAATTCGAGCGATTTAGTAAGGGTTTGAGGGAATCGGTTTGTGGATTTGGAAAGGGGAGGGAGAGGAGATCACACAGTGTAAATTTGGTGGAGTTTGGGGTGTCCTGCCACCGTGCGACGATTTCCGGCGGCGGAATACGGCGGAGCCGGTGATGGGATTTAGTGTCACGACCCAATTTCCCCTCCGTTGGGTTTCGTGATGGCACCTAGTCTTAAGGACTAGGTAAGCCTAATAATTGCGGAATAACAACCATGAATAATAACATCTCAAAATTCTTCTGAAATAGAATTCTTATACAATGAACATCTTCCCAAAACCCGGTAGTACAAGTAATAAGTTTTTCTAAGAGTAGTTATACAAAATAAATACATCATTGTTCCGAACAAAAGGAACATATGGAAATAAGTACAATTGAAGGTGACTCCGAGGACCGCGAACGCTGCAGCAGGTTTACGTTGAGTCTCCACCACAACAAACATCTACTATCGATTCAAATACCTGGATCTGTACACGAAAATGTATAGAAGTGTAGTATCAGCACAACCGACCCCATGTGCTGGTAAGTGCCTAGCCTAACCTCGGTGAAGTAGTGACGAGGCTAGGACCAGACTACCAAATAAACCTGTGCAATATAGCGTACAAAAATAATAGGAAGCAGATAACAATGATGACAACAATGATCAACCAGTGATATAAAAAGCAGGCAACAAGAACACCATAAGTGTTTCTCGACAAATAATAAATACAAGTGCAATCAATTAATCAAGTCCTTTATAAATAAATCTTTCGCCTATAAGTCCTTCAAGTAATAATCGCTAAGATAATATGCTTTTCAATAAAAGTATTTTCAATATAATTCCTTTCGAGTAAAGGTCACCTTGTGACGCCTTATTTCAAAATCATAAATAATATAGGTCTCAACTCACTTTCACATTTTCACGGCACCTCGTGCCCATATTTATATCACAATCGCACGGACAACTCACGTGCCATTAAATAAAATCATAATATTTTCCCCGGCACCTTGTGCCCCCATATCTCTGCCTCACATTTCACAACAATATTCTCATGTTACTCAGTTAGTAGGTTCCATACCCAATACAATTTAGAATATTCAAGGAGCCTCATTCACTTAAAATAAAGTAGGGTACAGCTTCCAACCCAATTACGAAAACAAAAAAGAAAAGATGAAGTTATTTTTAGAAATAATTTGAGTTAAAAATATAACAATTGTTGAAAATTGAAGCATTGAAATATATATATAAATAAGGCGAGATATTGTAAAAACTATGGATTCCAACACAAGGGATCACAGCAGTAAAGGAATCTAAACCGTTAAACCACTTGAATTGATAACAACAATTACAACGGAGACAAAATAATCACGGAAGGAGTACATCTCAGCACAGAGATAACAACCGGGGATCTCCCAGGATACCGTCCTGTAGTCCCCAAATATAAATGTGCAGGGGGATCTCCCGGAAATCTAACCCGTAGTCCCAAATGTAAATATGCAGGGGAATCTCCCGGGAATCTAACCCGTAGTTCCAATTATAAATGTGCAGGGGAATCTCCCGGGAATCTAACCCGTAGTCCCAAATGTAAATATGCAGGGGAATCTCCCGGGAATCTAACCCGTAGTCCCAAATGTAAATACCCAGTACTGGGGTAATCTACCGCGTGCATTCCCGTAGTTTCATATAACTGTGCAGGGGGATCTCCCGGGAATCTAACCCGTAGTCCCAAATTTAAATATACATGGGAATCTCCCGGGAATCTAACCCGTAGTCCCAAATGTAAATACCAGTACTGAGGGAATCTACCGGGTGAATTCCCGCAGTTCCATAGTTGAGCAGGGGGATCTCCCGGGAATCTAACCCGTAGTCCCAAATATAAAGGTGCAGGGGGATCTCCCGGGAATCTAACCGGTAGTCCCAAATATAAATATGCAGGGGGATCTCCCGGGAATCTAACCCGTAGTCCCAAATGTAAATATGCAGGGGAATCTCCCGGGAATCTAACCCGTAGTTCCAAATACAAATGTGCAGGGGAATCTCCCGAGAATCTAACCCGTAGTCCCAAATGTAAATATGCAGGGAAATCTCCCGGGAATCTAACCCGTAGTCCCAAATGTAAATATGCAGGGGAATCTCCCGGGAATCTAACCCGTAGTCCCAAATGTAAAATACGACAACCCATTCCGATATGAGTTCAACCATTCAAAAATTATCGAATTCCGATGTTAAATGGACCTTCAAATCCTAAATTTTCATTTTTGGAAAGTTTTACTAAAAATCTAATTTTTCTTCAATAAATTCATGGATTCATGATGTAAATGAGTATGGAATCATGATCTATAAAGGATTTATGATAAAGAACACTTACCTCATTCAAATTTGTGAAAACCCCTCTGAAAATCGGCCAAACCGAGCTCCCCCAATTCTATTTTTGTCAAAAATGGCCAAAACTCCCGTTTTATAGCATTTTACGATTCGGGCGCCACAGGTGGCGCCGGGCGCTGCCTGTGGCGCTGGTTCCAGTAGCCAAAATTATTCCGGTGCCATGGATGGCGCCCCGCGCTACCCTGGGCGCTGGCGATGGGAAATTATTTTTGCCGACACGAAAATGGGCATATCTCTCTCCTACGATGTCCGAATTGGACGATTCATTTTGCTATGGCTCCGAAATATTGATACGGATCTAATGCTTCAATCTAAACTTAATTTGGAGCGCATTTGCTTAATAAGATACCACTTATTCTTGAAGAAACGACATCGAAACATTCTTAATTATGTTCCGTTAACCATCCGAAACCTTTCAAATCAATCCGAATATACGCCTAAGTCCGAAACTACCATATGAGGCTATTGTAATCATCGAAACACCATTCCAAAGTCATTTATTCAAAAGTCAACTCTCCGGTCAACTTTTTCCATTTATGCTTCAAAATAAGAACTATTCTTTAAATTTAATTCCGAATCTTCCGAAAACCAAACTCGACCTCACATGCAGGTCATAATACATATTACGAAGTTGCTCGAGATCTTATCTCACTGAACGAGGCCTAAATTCTTAAAACGACAAGTTGGGTCATTACATTTAGGGCGGCTAGGGTTTGGCTTCTTCAGACGAGAGAGATGAAATGAGGGGTGTAGGGGGGGTCAAACCTGGTTCGGATAGTTATATACTAGTTAGACGGCCAGTTCCGAGCCGTTGGATCATAATGATCCAACGGTTGTGATGAAAGAAGGCGGAACAGGGTCGTTTGGTTTAAAACAGGGATGGACCGGGTATATTAGTTATTTGGGCTTGGATCTGAGTTGATTTGGCAACAGATTTTGGCATAAAATCAGCCCAAATTCAAATTTAAACCCTTTTGTTCAATTATCCTTTTTATTTCCTCTTCTTTGTTTTTCTTTTTCTTTTTCTTTAATTAACAAAACCTATATTAAATTCCTAAATTAATCCAAATTGTAAAATTAAGCTAATTATCTAATTTTAAAATTTATAACAATTACTTGATCCTAAATTAAAAGAGAAAAACCGCAAATCTAAAAATTAAAAGGTAAAAGTGATCCAATTTTTGTGATTTTTAATTTTTAATAGCAACTAATTAACTAATTAGTCCTAAAAATATAGAAACAAAAAATCTAAATGCAATGCATGGTATTTTTACATTTTTTATGATTTTAACAAAATTAAACGTGCACAGAAATGCAAACAATTAATAAAATCCTACAAAATGGCAAATAATTAGAAAAAATTTATTTCTTTGAATTTTATAGGAGTATTTCATATAGAGCAAAAATCACGTGCTCACAGCTGCCCCTCTTTGCTCGGGAACACGAAGGGTTTTCGGGCAAAGATGAAATGAGCAATTGCGAGCGATTTTTGCTCATTTGAAACTCCATGGGAAGCATCTTTTGAAAAAAAAAAGTCTGACCGAACCATGCTTCGGAGGTTGCCTACGATATCCTTGGCTATAAAGGAATCAGGTCAGTGTAGTTCTGGAAGTTTTGGTAGCTGGGATTACCGAGAAACTGTGATTTCACTGTTGTTGCTGCTGTTTTCTGCTTGCTGAGCTCCTTATTACACCGAAATAAACGATGAAAAACTAAACTAGCTAAACCTATCAACTATGAGTTACAAGATTCCTATCTATAAACCTTCTAAAGGTTGATCTCGAGTCTTGGCTGGTTCTTCCCCTGCCGAATCTGATCCGAATCTTGATGCTCATTTAACTGCAACGCTGATTCATTCTTCTTCGCTTTTGATCAAGGCGGGACATGAAAAGCTTGTGACTTCAATCATATCTTGAGCAGTCCGCATCTTTTCTCCACTTCTACACTTTTAGAGCTCACTTCTTTTCTTGTTCTTCTTTTCTTTTATTCTGGATTGAGACTTCTTCTTTTGGTCATCTCGAACCCTGTGTCTTGAGGTATGACCTGCTCAGACACCAAAACAAACAAACGAACGAAATTTTTCTGCCCCAGTTTCACTAGGAAAATTTCGTGAGTTATTGCAACAAAATCTAAGCTATTTCTTTATGGAAAGCAATAAAATCGGGATTGTGTATCCCTGAGAAAAAGGGATTAGGGAGTGGAGACCTTATATCTACAATGAAATCAACTAGGGATCGGAGGCCCTAAGTTGGGAAGATTACCATGTTATGCTGGAAAAATGACCGGGTTGTGCCGGAAGGGTCCTCGGGTTATGCCGGGGGGAGGTCCACGGGTTATGCCGGGAAAGTCATCGGGTTATGCCAGAAAAGGTCCTCGGGTTATGCCGGGGAGGTCCGCGCGTTATGTTGGGAAAGTTATCAGGTTATGCCGGAAAAGGTCCTCGGGTTATGCCGGGGAGGTCCATGGGTTATGCCGGGAAGGTCGTTGGGTTATGCCGGAAAAGGTCCTCGGGTTATGCAGGGGAGGTCCACGGGTTATGCCGGGAAAGTCATCGAGTTATGCTGGAAAAAGGTCCTCGGGTTATGCCGGAGAGGTCCACGGGTTATGCCGGGAAAGTCACCGGGTTATGCCGGGAAAGTCATCGGGTTATGCCGAAAAAGGTCCTCGAGTTATGCCGGGGAGGTCCACGGGTTGTGCCGGGGATCAACTAGGGAGTGGAATCTTATGCTGGGAAAACGTAGCTAGAGATTGGGGACCCTTGGCTACCATGATTTTGAATCTTTCTTCTTCTTTTCTTTCTTTCACTTTTCATTTTATTTAGGAGAATAAATGAAGGGTTTAAAAGAACTTCCCTTTTCGGGTCAACTTTTGCTGCAAAACCGTTTTGGTTTCTGTGTGCCTTGCTTTTATTGCACTTGCTTCTTGCAGGGTTGCTTTGGACTACACCCGTTTTCTTGTTTTCAAATCAAAGAACAATTCGTCAGTTTGAAACGGTGGTTGGTTTTGTTGCATTGATTGTTTCGAACACTTGATCTCAGCCCAACTTTTTCGATGAAAATCTCCATTGCTCGCTGTCTTTCTGGAAATTGGTTTCTTTTCTAAACCCAGGGATCTTGACTTTCCAAAATTTCACATGATGGTTAGCCCATGTGGGGCTTTGGCCTTTTCATCTTATTTTGCCTTTATGGGCACTTGACTTTGGATTTCTTTTCTTTTCAATAATTTTGACTCTGGAGCATCGGCCATCATGGCCAGTCGAGATCGACTTGACGCACTTGCTGAGGCTGGGTACTTTTCCTTGAATTTTATCTTTTGTTCAACAGAACCCTGTAAAGACAATCTTGCCATCTTTTCTTTGTATTAGTTTCGGAGGAGGATTAAACCGAAAGGGATTCAAAGAAACGTCAACAAAGGACAAGATAATGAATTTAAACGAGAAGTGTCCCTTTCGGGGAAAGTAAAGAAGGACTTATCTGGAGTGCTTGCGGACTTCAATAGACATGACATGCTTCTTGGACTAGATACCCGATCTGCACAACCATCCAATCTCATAAAGACCCTTCATAATCCATATCTCAAAACCGAGAAACCTTTCCAGGACTCTTATTAGTGCCGATGGTTGTGAGTGATTCTCCTTTTCGATCAGTGGCGCCCTTTGCGGGTTTTCACCAACTAACCTCTCTCATTTCTCTTCTCACCGTTGCCTTATAGTGCTCTTTGTGAGTTTTCACTAACAAGACTCTCTCATTTTCAATTTCTCTGCTCACCATCGCCTTACGGTGCCCGTGTGGGTTTTCACCAATAAGACTATCTCATTTATTTCTCTCATTTGATTGTATCAGATCCAAGTAACCAACATCTTCCTATTTTGAACTCTCTTCACCGATTGACCAGAAGGACTTGAACAGGATTTGGGGTAAAAAGAGTTAGGATTGAATTACAACTTTGGAACCTTTCTGGCAAACTGTCACTGAACCACTATAACTTCTGCCCCAGTCTCAACTTTGGAGGGGAATATGGATTTTTGTTTTGGTTTGACTGAACCTTAGAGAGAGGTTGCCTATGTATCCTTTCGGAATCAAGTCGAACGTAGTTTAGGGAACCAGCTCAAAGGGTTAGAAAAGGGTTGAAGTGTTTAGGGTAGCGAGTATAAAAGCCTTCATCATCCCAATTGGAGAATATCGGTACCACAGAAGGGTTAAACGTAATACCTTTTGACTGCGTCTGCATTGACAGCTATTTCAGGGTCATTCCCTGCAATGTCTCCCAAGTACAATGCCCCTTTTGGCAACAATTTTCTTATGATGTACGGACCCTTCTAGTTTGGAGAAAATTTTCCTTTTGCTTCCTTGTGAAGTGGGAGAATACCTCTCAAAACGAGCTGCCCCACTTCAAAGTTCCTAGGCCGCACTTTCTTGTTGTAGGAAAGTGCCATTCTTTCTTGATACAACTGCCCGTGGTAAACTGCGGCCATCCGCTTTTCATCAATCAAGGTTAACTGTTCTAGATGGGTCTTGACCCACTCATTATCCTCTATCTCAGCCTCTACGGTGATTCGAAGAGATGGAATTTTAACTTCTGCGGGTATTATGGCTTCAGTGCCATAAACCAATAGATAGGGTATTTCTCCAACTGATGTGCGCATAGTTGTGCGATATCCCAACAATGCAAACAATAACTTTTCATGCCATTGTCTAGAACTTTGAATCATTTTCCTAAGAATCTTCTTGATGTTCTTGTTCGCTGCTTCAACAACACCATTAGCTTTGGGCCGATAAGGGGTAGAATTCCGATGCGTGATCTTAAACTGTTCACGTATCTCCCTTATCAAATGGCTATTCAAATTTGCAGCATTGTCCGTAATGATAGTTTTAGGAATACCAAAACGACAGATAATGTTGGAATGCACGAAGTCCACCACTGCTTTCTTAGTGACGGCTTTGAGAGTGACTGCTTCAACCCACTTTGTGAAGTAGTCAATGGCAACTAATATGAATACGTGCCCATTTGAAGCTTTTGGCTCGATTGGCCCAATGACATCCATACCCCAAGCAACGAACGGCCACGGCGCTGACATAGGATGCAATTCTGAAGGCGGTGCATGAACTAGATCCTCGTGTACCTGACACCGATGATACTTTCGGACAAAACTGAAACAATCCTTTTCCATGGTCATCCAGTAATAGCCTGCTCGAAGGATTTTCTTTGCAAGGACGTATCCGTTCATATGGGATCCGTATACTCCTACATGCACTTCATTCATGATTTTTCCCGCCTCCTGGGCATCCACACATCTTAGAAGGTTCAGATCTGGAGTTCTTTTGTACAAGACTTCTCCGCTCAAGAAGAAACTACTGGAAAGCCTTCGAATGGTTCTCTTTTGGTCTCCGATGGCTTGCTCAGGATATTTCTTTGTTTTCAAAAATCTCTTGATATCATGATACCATGGCTGAATATTTGGTTCCACCTCAACCGTATTGCAATAACCATGCCTTTCTCGGATTTTGATTTCCAACGGGTCAATGTGGACATTGCCCGGATATGGCAGCATCGAGGCCAAATTAGCTAGTGCATCGGCTAACTCATTGTGAAACCGAGGAATGTACCTGAACTCGACGGATTTGAACCGCTTGCTAAGATCTTCCACATGTTGCCTGTATGGAATAAGCTTGATGTCTTGGGTTTCCCATTCACCTTGAGCTTGTCGGATAATCAAATCAGAATATCCCATGATTAGAATTTCTTCCAAATCCAGGTCAATTTCCATGTTCATGCCCATAATGCAGGCTTCATACTCAGCAGTATTATTCGTACAGAAAAACTGAAGCCGGGTTGTGGCTGGATAGTGCTGACCAGTGGGCGAAATCAAAATTGCCCCAATCCCAACGCCTTTTGCATTTACAGCTCCATCGAAGAATATTTTCCAAGCATTAGTGTCTTCCGGAATTACCTCAACTGAATTTACTTCCTCGTCCAGAAAGTAGGTACTCAAAGGCTGATATTCATCATCCACAGGATTTTCAGCTAGGTAATCCGCCAAGGCTTGAGCTTTCATTGCCGTGCGGGTGACATAGACTATGTCAAACTCGGTGAGCAGGATTTGCCATTTTTCTAACCTCCCCGTGGGCATTGGTTTTTGGAATATGCACTTCAGAGGATCCAACCTGGTTATGAGATAGGTGGTGTAGGACAACAAGTAATGCCTAAGCTTCTGTGCGACCCAAGTTAAGGTGCAACAAGTTCTTTCCAACAAAATGTACTTGGCTTCATAACTAATGAACTTCTTGCTCAGGTATTATATGGCTTGTTCTTTCTTCTCGGTCACATCATGTTGCCCGAGAACACATCCAAAAGAATTCTCCAACACCGTCAAGTACAGGAACAAAGGCTTTCCAGGCTCGGGTGGAACCGACACTGGCGGATTCGACAGATATTCTTTGATTTTTTCGAAAGCTTCTTGACACTCATCTGTCCATCTAATCACCGCATCTTTCTTCAACAGCTTAAAGATGGGCTCACATGTAGAGGTCAATTGAGCAATGAGCCTGCTTATGTAATTCAATCTTCCCAGCAGACTCATAACTTCTTTCTTGGTTCTCGGAGGGGGAAAATCCCGAATAGACTTTATTTTTGTTGGGTCTAACTCGATGCCTCTCCGACTGACTACAAACCCCAAAAGTTTCCCAGATGGTACTCCAAATGCACACTTAGCGGGATTCAATTTCAAGTCATACTTACGCAGTCGCTCAAAGAAGTTTCTCAAATCTCGCACATGGTTGTCCTGCGTCTTGGATTTAATGATCACATCATCCACATACACCTCGATTTCCTGGTGCATCATGTCGTGAAAGATGGCAGTCATATTCCTCATGTAAGTTGCCCTGGCATTCTTCAAACCAAATAGCATGACTCTGTAATAGTAAGTACCCCAGGGTGTGGTGAAAGCCGTCTTTTCTACATCTTCTTCATCCATCAGAACTTGGTGATACCCAGCATAACAATCCACAAAAGACTGTATCTCATGATTGGCACAGTTATCAACAAGGATGTGGATGTTTGGTAATGGAAAGTTGTTCGTGGGGCTTGCTTTGTTCAGATCCCATAATCAACACACACTCGGGTTTTCCCATCTTTCTTTGGTACTGGGACCACATTAGCCAACCATGTAGTGTATCGTACCACTCTGATCACACCCGTTTTCAATTGTTTGGTGACTTCTTCTTTGATCTTGTCACTGATGTCGGTTTTAAACTTTCTCTGTTTTTGTTGGACAGGGGGATAACCGGGGTAAGTTGGCAATTTGTGCACCACTAAATCCACACTCAGTCCTGGCATATCATCATAGGACCAGGCAAACACGTCTTTGAATTCGAACAAAAGTTGGATCAATGCATCTCTAGTTCTTTCATCAGCGTGAATGCTTATCATGGTTTCCTGGACCTCTTCTGAACTACCCAAATTAACTGGCTCAGTTTCATTTAAGTTTGGCTTAGGCTTATTCTCAAATTGTTCCAGTTCACGGTTTATTTCCTTAAAAGCCTCATCTTCATCATATTCTGGTTCTTGATTCATTATTTCACAGTTAGACAACGTGTTAGGATCTGGGCATGAAGTCCACAAGCATGTCATGTTATTTAAGTCCGCATTATTAGAACTGAAAAGAGAGATAAGAAAAATAACGAAAATTAGAAAGAATAAAGAGAGAGATTCATGGGCGATGAAATATTGATTTCATTTCATTGAATTTTAAAGATAGGAGGGGTTACATTAGAATTTAAAAGATAATAAACTGAACACATTCGAGTTACACCTTGAAATAACTCGAAATATAGAAAAAGTGGCAAGACTGAAACTACCAGGTTTCCCTCCTGACTGGGAACGGAGTAGCCTCCCAATTTTGAAGCTTAGCATTCGGCCCCACATATTGCACCTCAGCGAGGCTCGAGCCTTCACCCGGCTGAACCATATGAACCTCATATAACATCTGCCTCATCGCTCCACAAATGTCCTCGATTTCCTTGGCCGTGAAGGCCTCATCTTCTTCCTCTATGTATCTAGGCTTGACAAATGTTTTGGAGAGATGCGGGACCGGCTGAGGCAGGGCCCACCCATTCTTTTTACGTTCATTAGCCCATGTCACGTCAGCTTCTGTGGCTTGGAAACCCACACCGAAGAATTTCTCACTGGCAGTTAGAGTGATGGGTTCTGTGATGCCTTGCAAAGATACCCCAAGCCCTTTCCCAGGCTTGTACCCATTTCAGTGGCAACCATGATGGACGCATTTGACAAAAAATATTGAGGACACGGTGTTCCTTTCTCACACTGATCCGCGACCACAATCTCAAAAGCTTGGTAGACTATGTGTTCACTACCTTATTTGGCCTCCAGACATGGAACTGATAGGTCCCTATAAATTGACTGCTCGTCTTCTCCATGGACCACGATTTCCTAGTTTTCGTATTCAAAATTTAACCATCTGGTGAAGAGTAGAAAGTACGTCACCTACAACATGGATCCAAGGCCTTCCTAGGAGAAAATTTTAGGAGGTGTCCATGTCTAAAACCTGAAATGTCACTTCAAAATCCACAGGGCCGATAGTTAGGATTAAATGAATCTCCCCTACGGTATCTCTTTTGACGCCATAAAAAACACGTACACAAACATTGTTGGGCCTAATTCTTTCGGTCCCAATTTCCATTCTCTACAAGGTCGAGAGCGGGCAGATGTCAACCCCAGATCCGCCATCCAACATAACTCCTTCATGTAGTATCTTTCACATTTTAACAGTCAAATGGAGAGCTTTATTGTGAGCAGCCCCTTCCGGAGGCAAGTCATTTCGACTGAATGAGATCCGGTTGACTTCAAAAAATCGTTCCGCCAATCTTTCCAGTTGCTCAATCGTGGTCTCGGCAGGAACATATGCTTCATTAAGCGTCTTTAACAGCACTTTCTGATGCTCATTCGAACTTATAAGTAGAGACAAAAGTGAGACCTAGGAGGGAGACTTTCGGAAGAATTCCTCTGCCTCTTCAGCACTGACTGGCTTTTTAAGCGGGAAACGCTTCTGTTTGGTCTCGTTCAACTCTTCCAAATTGAGGTACTTCCCAGACGGGTTTGTTTCATTCACTTCCCCCATGATTTCTTTTCCTTTGTACGTTACCACTATTTTGTTGTAATTCCATGGGACGGTAGTGGGGTCCTTCATGGGATTCTATAGTGCGCGGATGATAACCACAGGCTCGTTCAGCCTGGGTAAAATTATCGGCCCCCGCGCCACATATGTCCCCTTTGGTACATACTTCTTAGGTCCCTTGTTTAACTCGAACCTTTTTGAGGGACTCAACATGAACTGTTCTTTTCTGGGGGCTTTAGGAACATAACGAACGACATCTCTAGGAGGTACTGCCCCTGTTTTGGCTTCCATAGTCTTTTCTATTCTTCGAGGAGTGGAGTTGTTTTTCTTCTCATCCTTAGCCTGCTTTGCTGATGCTTTGGACTTCTTTTCAACATCGGCGATAGCAATGATATCCTTTAAAGGTGGGTTGAACTCTCTGTCTTCACAAATCATCCTAATAACTGGCCCGTTGTTGTGAGTCGGCTATGGGTTATTGGTAACATTGGGAATCTCCTCATCCCTCAACACTAT
The DNA here is from genome assembly GCF_001879085.1 of Nicotiana attenuata. Taxonomy (NCBI): domain Eukaryota; kingdom Viridiplantae; phylum Streptophyta; class Magnoliopsida; order Solanales; family Solanaceae; genus Nicotiana; species Nicotiana attenuata. The sequence goes on from NW_017676471.1 coordinate 41,180, forward strand.
CCACTTTTGCTCTATCAGGTTCTCGACCGCTCTCTTAAGGGTCCAGCAATCTTCAGTATCATGCCCCTCGGCCCTGAATGATAAGCACATTGAGTGCCGGGTCGGTAGGAAGGGGACTCTGGGTTTTGCCTATTTGGAGGTACGGGCTGCAACAAACCCATTTGGACAACTTTGGGAAGAGACTGGAATATGATTCACCGATGGGTGTGAAGTTGGTCTTTCTAGGTGGTTCACGGGCACAAGCATTATATGGAAAATTATTCTGTGGGGGACGGGGATTATATGGAGCTTGGTGGGGAGGGTTATTTCTGGGAGGTGGAGCTCGGTTCTGATTGTAATGTTGTTGCGGCCGGACATACGACTGAGCATTCATTATTGCGTAAGGATGAGGAGTCATGACATATGCCGCATCTTGGTGAGGGTACTAATGCTGTGGGGTTCTGGGAGAGGAACCAAAGTAACCTCGGGGTTGACGAGGATTTTTCAGACTTGAGGCCACCATTGCTACCTCTTCTTTCTTTTTCCGGTTTGCTGCAGCCCCCGACCCGCCTGGATTACTTGAGAGGTGGCTCTTATAGCTGACTGGCTCAGGATGCGGCCCGTTTTCAAACCTTTCTCTACCATTTCTCCAATCTTTATGGCTTCTGCAAATGGCTTGCCCATAGTAGACATCATGTTTTGGAAGTAATCAGTCTCTTGGGCTTGTAAGAAGACACTGACCATCTCGGTCTCATCCATTGGGGGCTTCACCCTGGCAGCTTGTTCGCGCCACTTGACAGCATACTCTCGGAAACTTTTCGAAGACTTCCTTTTGAAATTAGACAAAAAGTTTCTATTTGGACCTATGTCTACATTGTACTGGAATTATCTGACAAAGTCTCGGGCCAAGTCATCCCATATGTGCCAGCGGGAGATGTCTTGATCCATATACCATTCGGATGCGATCCCGACTAAACTCTCCCCGAAGTAAGCAATTAGGAGCCCTTCTTTTCTACCCGCTCCCCTCAACTGATTGCAATACCTCTTCAAGTGAGCTATGGGGTCCCCATGTCCATCATATTTCTCAAATTTGGGAGTCCTGAAACCGATGGGCAGATGAACATGCGAGAACAAGCATAAGTCAGCGTAGGATACACTCTTCTAGCCACTTAGGTCTTGTATGTTCTTGAGACTTTGCTCTATGCTTTTCATTTTTCGAGTGATCTCCTCTTGTTCGGGATTCTTTACAGTTCTCTCTTGTTCCGCATTAAACTCATATCGAGGTTGTTAAGGGCAGTAGTTCATAGTGACATGAACCGTGTCTGGTAGAAATGGTGGTGTTTGGAAAATAAAGGATGACGGCTCAAAACTTGGCCTGGGCAATGTTGGCTGTGCCGTGGCCGAGGTTGGTGGTGCGGTGAATATTTAGAAGCCACTCCCGAAATCAGTGCCTGGGGGCGAACCTCAGAAGGCGTTCCGGCGAAATGGGCTGACATGGTGGGGTATCCAAGTGGGGTATTCGGGTAATTCATAGGGATGTTGGAGGTTCCACTTGTTCTGGGAATCAGCTTGGGGAAACCAGGTATTGCACTAGGCGGCTCTCTACCGTTAGACCAATCGTCCCACATTTCCAACATGCGGAGGTGTAGTGCCCTGTTCTCTTCAGCAGTCGCTGACTCTGACATTGGGATAACCGATAGCAGGCTGTCCTCTGGGATGAGAATTGTTGGTAGATGACTCTCTGACGACATTTCGACACTTCCCTTAGATCTTGTAAAGTAAGGGTGTGAAGCCAGGTTACCACAAAACCAACCACCTTAGAAACAGAACCTAATCTCAATAGCAGACACAACAAAACGCTTAGTTTGAGACAATTAACACACAGGGAATCGCACATTGGGGGATGTGATGCACCTTTACAGTTAAATGTGTTTCTGCATGTTTTGCAACGGTTGCGTGTCTCATCCCGGCTTTTGTTTATATCCCCGATCTTTCTTTTCTTTTGCACTTTTCATTATTTGCTCTCTTATTTCTTTGCACTCTCTCATTATTTTCTCTCTTATTCTCGTTTTCTCTCCTTTTTTTTCTCTCTCTCTTTTTTTTCTCTTCTTTTTTTTCGTCTCTTTTATTTGAGTTATTTAAAATCATGACCGGATCCGATGAGGATTGCCTACGTATCGCGACGCCGTGCGAATCAGATCATCACGTAGTTCAAGGGATAAATGCGAAATAAAAGAAATAAACAATTTTTGGTTTTTTTTCTTCGAATTTTCATTAAAATAAAGACGTCTAATTTTTCTCTATTACAAAGACTCATACATACTTAAGAACTTGAAAACTAAAACAGACTCAAAACAGACTCGAAAAGGAAACTGAAATACATACTCGAAAAGGAAAATCAGGAATACATAAGTGCTTCCAAAACTATTCCAGGGGCCCGCGGGACATTAGTCGGTCTCGCCGCGGGACTGTGTGCAATATCTCCTTGGAGACGATCCAGGTCATCCATTATCTGGTGAACAAAAGTCATCACTGCGGAAAAGAAAGTGGATCTAGTCATATCCTCACACTCGTGACACTTTATGACGATATAGTCAGCAATTCCCCTAATCCTCTCTCTAATGATGCCTTTCTCTTGGAGCAGGCGCCCAATTTTTTGAGATCTAACTTGTGCGTCATTATGGCTTTGCTCCTGCAATTGTTGCATGTCCTCCTCCATTTGGGCCATTAATGCATAACAATGTTCCATCTCTGCCTTAAAGTTTTTTACTTGTTTAGCCATTTCATTCTCAAGGGTAGTTAGCTTCTTCTTTAGATTTGCGACTTCTCTATCATATTTCCCTTTTAATTGCCGAATGAACTCTGCCCGTCCCTCTGCGTTCTTCGCCAACTGTGCCCGGGCTCTTGCCAGACTACTTTTGGATTTTTCCAAATCATTCCCGTACTCACATATTTTCCTCCTAAGACCGTTTATGAGTCTTTCATCTGCTCTGCTTCTTACTTGGTTTTGAGCTGCTATTTTCATCTTTTGGATTTGGGCTCGAAGGACTTCATTTTCTTGGGCTAATTTTTTCTTTTCTCCCTCATCTGCAGCGGCTTGCACATCACTATCAAATTTAAGATCTCTGATTTTCCCTTCCAATTTGCTTATCGTGGCCCTGTAGCCTTTCT
>NW_017676472.1:0-44325 GCF_001879085.1 Nicotiana attenuata
CACGAAGGTTGATGCCGTGCAACTGTTGATTGTCCTGCTCTCATTAATTATTGTTATTGCCTTGTTTCTTATTTAAATTGTTGACTTTATCTCCGGACTGTACCTCCTCATAGTATGTTTCTCTCCCTCTTAACTGTTAAACTTCTGTATTCTTTCCTTGTACTGCATATATATATATATATATATATATATATATATATATATATATATATATATATATATATATATATACACACACTAAACTGCACAGGTTGATTTGGTAGTCCTGTCTAGCCTCGTCACTACTTCGCCGGGGTTAGGCCAGGCACTTACCAGCACATGGGGTCGGTTGTGCTGATGCTACACTTCTGTGCTCTTTTGCACAGATCACGGTACCGGAGCAGCTTTTGGACCACAGCAGTAGGATATCGATCGGGAGCTGACTTCAGTCCAGGGACTTACGAGGTAGGCTAGCTGGCGTTCGCAGGCCGGAGTCCCTTTCTATGTTTCAGTTTGTTTCCATTGTACCGAGACAAACATTTATGTATTTCTTTTCAGACTTGTTTGTAGCACTCTTTAGTAGTTCGTGAGATAGCGACTCCAGTCTTGGGTAGTGAAATATTAGACTGGGTTTTCAGTTATCTATGTTTTAAAAGACTTCCGCATATATTTAAAGGCACGTTATTTTATTATTGTTATGTTATTATCCGAAAATGTTAAAATGTTTGGCTTGCCTAGCTCCAACAGTAGGCGCCATCACGACTCCCGATGGTGGGAAATCCGGGTCGTGACAGGACCGCTAGTGAGTGTCCAGGTTGACCATCTCGTCTCTACCTCTTCGGGGTTAGACGGGATACTCACTGAGTATACGTTGATTACGTACTCATACTACACTTCTGTGCATTTTTGTTGCACAGGTATATTTTACATTAGATAGCACCTCGGATGATTTGGGGACTAGGTGAGCTGCATTGTTCAAGGCGACCCGCAGCTAGTGTAGTTCCCTTCCAGTACTTTATTTATTTAATATTTTCTGTCCACTGTATTTCGGACAGACATTGTAATTTATTTTCCTTATCAGTAGTTGCTCATGCACTTGTGACACCGGGTTCTGGGATGGTTTTTCGAAAGATGTGTGTGTTAATAGTTATTTCTTAATTTGAATTGAAACAGAGATTGTTTTATATTAAAAATGGAAGGAAAACTCTTAGATTTTCAAAGGTATTAAAAGAGAATTTAATTGATAATTTAGTTGGCTTGCCTGACAATGGTATCCGGCGCCATCACGACCCGTAGTGGATTTGGGTCGTGACAAAGTTGGTCGCAAAATTTAAATCTGATTTATTTATATTTTATATAATATTTATAATAAAAATATAATTATTAAAATTTATAACTGAGTCCCACTTTAGCGACCAAAGTTGGTCGCTATCTGCCTACCCTTTGTTTAGCGACCAACGTTGGTCGCCAAGTTTAAATTATATATATTTAAATTTTATATTTTTTTAAAATAATAATATAATTATTAAAATTTTGAAGGTGGGTCCCACTTTAACGACCAACATTGGTCGCTAATCTCAGTAAACCTTTGACCAAGCAAGTCTGACCAGTCCAGTCAACATTTTGACTAATTTGGCGACCAAGTGGCGACCATCCTTGGTCGCTAATTTGTTTCATTTATTTATTTTATTATTTTCGCTAGTTTGGCGACCAACTCGCTTTTCTCTTCAGACCAACTTTGGTCGCTAATTCTAGTAGTGTTGAAAGCATGTGCTTGTTGTTCAAGATTAAACTTTGATTATGCATCAAAATCTTTTGCAAGGTACGCATAATTCTTCAATTATTTCTTTGTATTCTGAAAGAACATTTTGACTTGATTAGTCTTAAATATATCATATGTACATGACTCGGCATACACGTGCAACGCACGTGCCGAGAGACTAGTAAAACAAATTAAAAGTGGGACCAAATTGGGAGTTTTGTTGCATAAAAAAAGATGAATTTGTGAAGTGAGAAACAGTAAGTTCCCTATTTTTATTGGAATCAGTGGAATTATTTCACATTCTTCAAGTTGGCTGATATTTTTTTTCTCTTTTCCATTTGGTATTCGGTACTAAAAACCCTTTTCCATCAAAGGCGCATCTCGGACTCGAACTCAAACCTCTAAAAATTTAAGTAAGAATAGAGGAGTACTTACCATTCTACTCTAAGTTAAACCAACACCCTTGGGCCCTACACCCTGACGGTTGTCGGATGCTTGGATTATTAATTACTGTATTAACTTAATAAAGAAAAATGTACAGGCAAATTTCTCTATAACAGCCTCGTTTGTTCCAGATATTTTTGGATGTTATAGCGAATTACCGTTATAGAAAACATATATTATAATAGAACATGAAATTTGGTTCCAGAAAAAACTTGGCTTTTTATAGTGAAGTGCTATTATATAAGGATGCAGTTATAGAGAGGTCTGACTGTACATGAAAAAAATAGTTCTTGTGCCGAAAAAAAGGTCACTATCCTATCAATATTTGTAAGTAAACAATTGTGATTACAAATTTTCAAGTATTGTTAAGCATGAAATTTTTGGTCTATAAATAATTATTTATAGTATATCTTTAAAATAATAAAAAGTATTTCACTGAGGTAAGAAATATGTATAAATTCTTTAAAGGTTAAATACATAGACTTTTTCTTTTTCAAAACTTCACCATTCTTTTTTGGGGAAAGTAAGTAAATTTTAGTGGAAATGGCACTAGGTAGCCATTTTTAAGTATGTTGTTTAAAATATATCCATCGTTTATCATGTATTTAAAGATTAACCAATTTCGCTCAAATTCCAGGACACGACGTCCTAGAGTTTAAACCTAAAAATTCAAACTTCAGGGCATTGTGTCATAAATTTCGAAAATTGCGTCCAGAAATTCGAATATTATGTCCTGAATTTTAAATTAGTAGTTCAGAAAATCAGAATACTTGTCCTATAAGTTTGGGAGAATTGGCTAAACATTTTAAATAATGGGGTTAAAAGTGGCTATTGCTACACTTAGCCCTAAATTTTATTTGAAGTTTGGAGTGTGATCAATAAAGAGTGTTGGCAAGTATATAGCTAACTTTTGGTATTGTAAGGGTATTGATTGACCGCAACTATTAACATATCAAAATCATTTCACATAGTTGAGGGGCAACTCTTGAAAAAGAAAAAGAGTTAACTCCTCCAACCTACTGTTTACTTGCTGCTAAACAGTAGGTTGAATTTTTGGGCATTCTATAACCATCTTCCATAGGAGCGTACACTCCATTTGTCACAGGTGAAAACGAAGCAGTTGGTGAATCTGCAGGTCCATAATCATCATCTGACGAGCCCCATTTGGAGAAATCACTTGGCCTCTGTCCCCAGGAATAGTCACTAAGCCTATGACCAGATGAATAATCGCTTGGCCTGTTACAAGATGAATAATCACTTGGCCAGTGAGCAGAAGAATAGTCACTTTGCCTCTGCTCCCACCTAATATTAGGATCAAAATCACTAGATCTATGACCAAAAATTACTCGATAACAAACACTGTATCGTCCATCCATGCGAGGTTGCGAAATGGATGGATCATTTTCCATGCTCCCGCATTGAGGAGTCTGGAATGACCGACGATGAAAGAAGGACGATGCCTTGTGTCTTTTTTGACCCCTCAAAGTCAGCATTCCACTCAGCAATTGGTTCTGGAACAGGAGAAGAAGCGTAGCAACCATTACCTCCACTAGTACCAGGACCACTGTTTAATGTCTTCCCGATCAAAGCCATCCACTTTTTTTGGCAGTGCCATTGTCTTCGACTCCTAGAATATTAACAGCATTTAACGGAACTATTTCCTGAAATCTGAAAATGCAACAATGAACAATGTTGCAGTCAACTATGCTAAATGTAACTGAAAATGATGTTTTAGTTAACTGTGGTAACTCACAAATTTTGTACAGAAAAAGATGAGAATCATATGTAAAGCTCATACCCAAGTACATAAATATCTGCAGGGGGTGAGGAATGAAGCCATTCATCTAGATTCAAATTGCTCGGTGGTGATTCTCCACCCACTCATCTAGACTGTGAGCAATAAGAAATTAAAAATATTAGTTACTGGGTACTGAAAAACATTCATGTTGTGATCACTGACTATAAAAGGCAAAAGAGACAAAATCTGGCATATTTACTGGATATATCAAGAAGACAAACCTATAATTTTGTACATTTATAATCTGTGGACGATCAAGATCGACACTTCCCTGCCCCTGGTTGATTATTGTGGTCAGTTGAGAGGGCAAAGAGACTAGAATGAGTTTAAATCACTGAACAAGAGTCTCTTATATACTGTTGTTGGGCATTAATTATATGCATCTAGAGTACCGATGATGCCACTTACCTGTTTTACTCTTCTTCATTGTGCAATGCTCCCAGTCGGATATGCTTGTTCTCCACTCATAACTTCCTAAAGAAGGGAAGATCAACATTACTTCCCAATTGAAGAGTTGGTAAAAATCAACCATAACTCCAACAATTTTAAAAATTGCATTTTACAAGAAATGAAAGCAAAAGGAGAGAAGGGTTGTGATAACCTTGATTTTCTTGGAATATTCATCCCTCATTTTCTCTGTCACTATTTCTTCCTCTTCCAAATAATTCTGAATTACATATATTCAGAGTGATCCAAGTAAATCAAAATCTGGAAAGTCTTTCAGTTGTTGTGTTGTAAATGAACCAAAAACCAAAAATGATATTGTTTAACCAAAAATTAGATTTTAGGTGAAAGTTTGAATTTAGAAGAACTCGAGTTACTGATAATCGGAAAAGAGTATATAAAGAAAGAAATTTGTGAATAATATAATCAAAAAGCAAGTAAATCAAAGTTTATTACAATAGTGTTTTTTTCTCCCCCTCACAGTTGTTTGTGACTTTCCCTTTTATAGCCATTTTTGGAATACAGACTTTACCTTTGTCATAATAAGATAATTATGGGCAATTAATGACTTTAAATGTTACGTTATGCAATCATATACATTAAATACATATTCTCTAACGTTTCCAGTATTTAATACTTATTAAATGCTGTATCTGGACTCTTTTTTGCTGTCAGATTCATTCCTTTGACTCTTCACGATCTTTAACCTTTAAATGTCTTGAATAGGTACGAGCATTGAATTACTTGTATGACTGCTCGTGCCTTCTCCATTTAACTTGCTCGTATCTATTGTTGCTCGTATCTGTTGTTGCTCATATCTGTTAACCAACCTTAATTCTTTGACTGTTTGACCAGTCTACGTGTCATGACACGTCACCATACATATAAATACAATTTTCCCCAATACAGATAGTCCCCCCACTTTCCATTTATTCGTCAATTGAATATTTGGGAAGTGGATTTCGTAAAAGGAGAATTTTTGTCATCATTAATGCTGTGACAAGATTGACGCTTCAATGGTCACATCTATTTAATGTTCTTCACACGTGTTAACTCCTTATTGATTCTGCAACTTGCACCCCTTTTTAAGGTCCTTTTTTACTGCTCCACTATTCACAAAGTACCAGTTACCATTATTGTGACCCTTCCATTACTACGTTTTTACTTTTTGATGATTACCTATAAATACAGTTTTACCTTTTAGTTTCTTCCACACAAAACTTTTATCTCGAACACTTAAACTGTGCAAATCTCTGTTTACTTCTTCTTCTTCCTCATCATCATGTCTTCTTCGAACCCTAACCCTAAGAGAGTTCCTATTTTAGACAATTTTCCCAATGCCCCTGTTAGACATAGAAGGGGTGGGAGATTTCGTAGTTTAGGATCCTCTCGTGGTGGTGGTTCTGCCATGCCTTCTCCTAGCCCTGGTTCTTCCTCTAGAACTAGAGGTTCTTTTACCCAAAAATCATCTTCTAAGAGCAAGGAGGCCTCTGAACCATTACAGGAGCCCTTGGTAGAAGAGATAGTCCCTAACGATTTATCTTTTCAGCACGATAGACAATCACTTCAAACCCAAATTTCTGGTCTAGATCGTTCCGATGCTTACCCCACTATGATTTCAGAGATTTTAGCTCCCATAGTGCGCAAAGATTGTCACTGGAGTAACGATTTTCCCATTGTAATCCCCAATCCAAATCAAAGGATTACTTCATATATGACTGGACTCTCTTTCGTTTACACATACCCTTTTACTCTTGGGTTTAAACCAGCTATCGATCCAGTAATTCTCGATTTCTGTCGTTTCTTCAAAGTTTGTTTAGCACAGATTGGCCCACTGGTATGGAGGGCTGTTGCTTGCTTAACGCATCTGGCCAATTTGGCAAACGTTAATGTCACCTTTCCTCACCTAATTCATCTATACTCCCCTAGACTTTTTCGTAACGGCATCTTTACCTTAGTACCTAGGAGTAAGAGGGTCTTGGTGAGCCCAGAAAATGATAAGGATCGTGGCTGGTATGCCCGATTTATTGCTGCTCCCACTGCTGGTTTAGTGGGTGAAAAGAACATCCGCTTCCCTGAGAAGTGAAATTTTGCACGTAAGTGTTAAATTCTTCTCGTTCCCTTTTATTCCTAGGCTTGCTTATTTTTCTTAATCTTGCTTCTTTTTCTTTTCAGCAACCATGGGTGTTGTGGAATCTGTGCCCAACTTCCGTGGTTGGGTAGAAAAGTTACTGAGGATTGCCCCAATGGAGGGTATATCATGGAAAACTCTTTCCAACCGTTATGGTTGGAAAGTAAAAACTCATGGTAAGGATTTCTATTCTTACCTTATCTATTTAAGTATTTTTGTTGTTCTAACTTTCAGCCTTCTTTCTATCAGGTTTTGCCATTCGAGGAATTACTCCAGAGGCCATCTTGGCGTCCCGTGACTCCTTCAGTGCTCGCACCTCTTCAGATCAAGATATATTCTTGGGATCTTCAATTCAAGATATATTCTTGGGATCTGTAAAGAGAAAATCTGCTGAAGAAGATGATTCTGAAGAAGAAGACGAGGGTTCTCTGGTGTCAAGACCACGAGTCAGGAGACATATCGTCTCTAAAAATGAGGCTGATGTCTCCCCTCACCTATCTCTTTCCGAACCTGTTATTACTCCGGTGATCATCCCTGATGATGATGTTTCTCCTCCTCCTGACACTCATGAATCTATAAATCAGCTCTTTATCAGTGGTTTCGATAGTGGGTCTTTAGGACCAGTTCTAAATGAACTTGCTTTGTCTTCTTTTACCTCTTCCGTTCCTGTGATTGCTTCTTTACCTTCATCAACTACTACTTCCATACCTTCCTCAATTATTTTTACTCCTTCCACTGCTCCTCCTTCAGTAACTCCTCCCCCATTGTCCACCGTACAGAAGTGGGCTCTTTGAGTAGGGGTTCTGCTATGAGGAGCGTGATCATTGAGGTTCCTGCCAACAACAGTCTTTTAAGAAAGTCCGGGCAAGCTGATACTTGGCTCGAGCCTCTGATTGGCCCCATTGAGAAGGCTAAACTTGAAAGCCATAGTAATATGACCCTCATGAATGATATAGTTCATGCGACTTTGAAGGTATTTTTCTGGTCTTTTATTTTATTAAGACTTTTGACTTCGGGAGTCCTAACCTTACTTCCCCCTCTTTTTTTGTTTGTGTAGGCCAATCTTATCGGTACTGAACTAATGACCCGAGTCTCTCTTTTGGAAAAACTGGCTCGTGACTCATCATTTAGTACGGGTTAGCGTTTTGCCTATCATCTAAAATCGTTAGTAAAATTTTAACAATTCAAAAAATATAATTTAACATGGTGATACCTGACCGTGGGTTTTTCCTTAGAAGTAGTATCTCTTCAAATGAACTGCATTCCAATGTGAAGGAAGCACCTTCCCGTCCATTGTTTCCAACTCGTATGCTCCTTTTCCTGCAATATCTCGAACTCTGTAGGGTCCTTCCCAGGTTGGACTTATTTTACCCGCGTTGGCTGCCTTTGTAGATTGAAAAACCTTTTTAAGCACGAAGTCCCCAATTTTGAAGTACCTCAGCCGTGCTTTCCTATTGTAATATCGTTCGATCACTTGTTTTTGTGCTGCCATTCTTATTAATGCAGCTTCTCTCTTGCCTTCCAGTAAATCCAAATTGACCCGCATCTCTTCATCATTAGCCTCTTGTGTTGCTTGTGAGAATCTTGTACTTGGTTCTCCTATTTCAACTGGGATTAATGCTTCAGCTCCATAAACTAAAGAGAAAGGAGTTTCACCTATGCTCGTCTTTGTTGTCGTGCGATATGCCCATAACACTCCTGGTAACACTTCAGGATAATTACCCTTTGACTCCTCTAAACGTTTCTTTAAATTGTTGATTATGACTTTGTTCGTTGATTCTGCTTGCCCGTTGCCCACTGGGTGATAAGGTGTAGATGTGATCCTTTTAATTTGCCAACTCTCAAAAAACTCTGTGACTTGAGCTCCGATAAATTGAGGGCCATTGTCGCATACAATTTCCTTTGGTACACCAAATCGGCAGATGATATTTCGCCAAATGAAATCTTTGACTTCCTTTTCTCGTACCTGTTTAAATGCTCCTGCCTCTACCCATTTAGTGAAATAATCGGTAAGTACGAGAAGAAACTTTACCTGTCCTTTTGTTTGAGGTAATGGTCCTACTATATCCATTCCCCATTTCATAAATGGCCACGGCGCAATGACTGGATGTAATAATTCTGCTGGCATGTGCATATTGTTACCATACCTCTGGCATTTATCACATTTAGCCACGAAATTTTCCGCTTCTGCTTCCATTTTAGGCCAGTAGTACCCTGCTCTAATCAAGGTTCTCACCAGTGATCTTCCTCCTGCATGAGTCCCGCAATGCCCCTCATGTATTTCCCTCATTACATACTCCGTTTGAGAAGGTCCGAGGCATCTTGCTAAGGGACCACCGAACATTTTACGATAAAGGTTCCCCTGTTTTAAACAGTAACGAGCAGCCTTTTTTCGAAGTGCATGCGCTTGTTTCTTGTCATTAGGGACGGTACCATACTGTAAAAAAGCGACAATTTCGTTTCTCCAATCCCGAGTTAAATTATTAAAATTTACCTCATTCTTATCAGGTTAGAGAATTGAATAAAATAAATGTATAACTGAAGCGTTTGCATCATTTGCCACACATCAGCTGCGGATGCGAGATTAGCTAAGGCATCTGCTTCAGCATTTTCATCCCTTAATATTTGTGTGACCTTCCAAGTTTGGAATTGCTTTATTAGTTCCCGTACCTTTTCCAAGTACTGTTGCATCCTTGCTTCCCTAGATGTGTAATGCCCCAGCATTTGATTAACCACGAGTTGCGAATCACTTTTGATTGCCACTTGATTTATGCCAAGTTCTCGTGCCAATTCTAGACCTGCAATCACAGCTTCATACTCCGCTTCATTGNACAGAGCTGATGAATAGAGTCTCTTTATTAGAGAAGGTGGCACGTGACTCTAAAAAGGCTGTTCTTGATTCAGAAGGAAGCTCGTGACTTTCAGTTGGAAGCATCTAATTGGAAGGAACAATTTGATAGTGCTCAAATTACTATAGAAGATTTGCAGGAGAACAAGAATAACCTGGAACAGCAGGTAAGAGCATTAACTTCAGAATTTGCGGTTGTCAAGGCTTCTTCAAGTCAGGCTGAGAAAGAAAGAGAGCGTCTCGAGTCTTCTTTCTCAGAACAATTATCTAAGACAAGTGAAGAGATTAGAGAGCTGAAAGCTCTTTTAAGTCAAAAAGAAGTTTATGCTGGAGATTTGATACAAAATTTGACTCAGACCCAAGACGATCTGCGAACTTCTGAAGACAAGGTGCAGGCCTTGGAAAAATCTCATGCCTCTCTCCAAGCCTCTTATAACTCAGCGCTGAATGAAAATGAAGGTCTCAAAAATGAAATTGCTACTTGGGAAAGAGATTATGAGCTTCTTGAAGATAAGGTTGCAGTTGATGTAAGATGGGCTTTTCTGAACTCCCGTCGTGATGCCTTAGTGGAAGCTAGCTAAGAAAACTTTAATCTGGAGTCAGAGTTAGCTAAGGTGATGGAGACTATTGAAAAAGCTCAACAACAACTGGACTTCCCTTCACCCGCAATTGAAGTTTTCGAAGCTGAAGTTACCGGAGTTGATGTTCCCGTGGGTGAAGTTCCGGTGAGTGAGGCTCCCTTGGCTGAAACTTCTGATGCACCCTCTTCAAGCTCAACCGTGCCCCTTGTTGCAAGTCAAGTTGAAACTTCGTCTATTGATACTCCAATGGTTGAAAATCAACCCACTTCTGTTGGTGATGTTGTTCCAGTTGAGCCCGTTGATGATCCTTCTTCAATCCTTTCCTCTTAGTGAAAAAATTTACATCTATTTTAAATTCCCTTTTTGCAGGTACCTGTTTGGATAACTATGTTTAAAGTTCTTGGATTCATTTGAGAGTTTTTGTAATCAAACCCTTGGCTATCACTTGAGGGTTGATTTTTAGAAGTACAAGTCCCCAAGTCTTGTTATGGGGCATTTTGTATAAACGATTCGATGACTAAGTTTACACTTTAGTCTTTAGTTTTTAAATATTAAGAAGTTTTTATTATCGTTAAACTTCCGTTTGTTCTATTCTTGCCTCTTTGTTTTCAAGGACTTAAAGAATAGTATGCATTTTTGTTCTTTGAAAAATGCTTCTATTGATCCCATGACTAAATAACATGAGTTTTATAAAAGAGGGCCCTTTTATATTTTGATACTAATGAAGAAGACGTCTCAACTTCATAATGGTGTAATCATACAATAAAAGAAATAGGAACACACATGTTTTTTTGCAATAACTTCGACAAATTTTTATTTCTAAACTTTGACAAGTTTTGAGTAATACTTTACATGTATTTGAATTACATCTATAACTTTCTCGCAACTGTTTTCCTTGTAACAGATTTATACAAAAGAAGAACAATAGATACGGGGTTTTTCCTTATAACCCGTTTTAGTACATAGTCCCTTTAGCTCCAAAACATTAGGAAGAGTTTGAGTGATGACTCCATTGTTCTTATGGGAAAGAATACTATGATGAGTGCCATTGTTCTCATGGGAAAGAATACTATGATGAATGCCATGACTTCGTAACTTTCACTCCGTACTTGATTCTTCTAGGCTTGATTTTCTAAATCTTCTTTGCCTTTTTGATACGCGTGACTGTATATACTATGTAGTCCCCCAAGTGTTTGAGTGTTGAAGTATGAAGCCTCGAGCACTTGGTAGTCTCCTTCACCTGGTCCTTTTCCTGAAAAGGAAATACATACGGGACTCGAGGGTGCGATTACAGATGAAGACTGCTTAACCCGTGTATACTTCTATCAGAATAATTGTAACCCTGGGCTAGGAATTTTAGTTTATTCCATTTTGCCTTACAGGTCGTGACTCATCATTTAGTACGGGTAAGAATTTTGCCTATCATCTAAAATTATTAGTAAAATTTTAACAATTCAAAAAATATAATTTAACATGATGATACCTGATCGTGGGTTTTTCCTTAGAAGTAATATCTCTTCAAATGAACTGCATTCCAATGTGAAGGAAGCACCTTCCCGTCCATTGTTTCCAACTCGTATGCTCCTTTTCCTGCAATATCTCGAACTCTGTAGGGTCCTTCCCAGGTTGGACTTAGTTTACCCGCGTTGGCTGCCTTTGTAGATTGAAAAACCTTTTTAAGCACGAAGTCCCCAATTTTGAAGTACCTCAGTCGTGCTTTCCTGTTGTAATATCGTTCGATCACTTGTTTTTGTGCTGCCATTCTTATTAATGCAGCTCTCTCTTGCCTTCCAGTAAATCCAAATTGACCCGCGTCTCTTCATCATTAGACTCATGTGATGCTTGTAAGAATCTTGTACTTGGTTCTCCTATTTCAACCGGGATTAGTTCTTCAGCTCCATAAACTAAAGAGAAAGGGGTTTCACCTGTGCTCGTCTTTATTGTCGTGCGATATGCCCATAAAACTCCGGGTAATACTTCAGGCCAATTACCCTTTGACTCCTCTAAACGTTTCTTCAAATTTGTTGATTATGACTTTGTTCGTTGATTCTGCTTGCCCGTTACCTACTGGGTGATAAGGTGTAGATGTGATCCTTTTAATTTGCCAACTCTGGAAAGACTCAATGACTTGAGCTCCGATAAATTGAGGGCCATTGTCGCATACAATTTCCTTTGGTACACCAAATCGGCAGATGATATTTCGCCAAATAAAATCTTTGACTTCCTTTTCTCGCACCTGTTTAAATGCTCCTGCCTCTACCCATTTAGTGAAATAATCGATAAGTACGAGAAGAAACTTTACCTGTCCTTTTGCTTGAGGTAATGGTCCCACTATATCCATTCCCCATTTCATAAATGGTCACGGCGCAATGACTGGATGTAATAATTCTGCTGGCCTATGCATATTGTTACCATACCTCTGGCATTTATCACATTTAGCCACGAAACTTTCCACTACTGCTTCCATTTTAGGCCAGTAGTACCCTGCTCTAATCAAGGTTCTCACCAGTGATCTTCCACCTGCGTGATTCCCGCAATGCCCCTCATGTATTTCTCTCATTACATACTCCGTTTGAGAAGGTTCGAGGTATCTTGCTAAGGGACCACCGAACATTTTACGATAAAGGTTCCCCTATTTTAAACAGTAACGAGCAGCCTTTTTTCGAAGTGCATGCGCTTGTTTCTTGTCATCAGGGATGGTACCATACTGTAAAAAAGCAACAATTTCGTTTCTCCAATCCCAAGTTAAATTATTAAAATTTACCTCATTCTCTAAATGAAATAAATGTATAACTGAAGCGTTTGCATCATTTGCCACATCAGCTGCGGATGAGAGATTAGCTAAGGCATCTGCTTCAAAATTTTCATCCCTTGATATTTGTGTGACCTTCCAAGTTTGGAATTGCTTTATCAGTTCCCGTACCTTTTCCAAGTACTGTTGCATCCTTGCTTCCCTAGATGTGTAAGTCCCCAGCATTTGATTAACCACAAGTTGCGAATCACTTTTGATCACTACTTGATTTATACCAAGTTCTCGTGCCAATTCTAGACCTGCGATCACAGCTTCATACTCCGCTTCATTGTTAGTTATGGAATAACATTTAATAGCTTGCCTAATAGTTTCACCCGTAGGTGGTACTAAAACAATTCCTAATCCTGCGCCTTTTACGTTAGATGAGCCATAAGTAAATAAGGTCCATGTTCCTGGATTAGCCCCATTAAGTATTTGTACTTCTTTTTCTGCTTCTAACTGCATCCCTTGGCTAAAGTCAGCCACGAAATCAGCTAATATCTGGGATTTTATCGCTGTTCTAGGTAGGTACGTGATTTCATATTCACTTAGCTCTATGGCCCATTTAGCTAACCTCCCTGACAATTCATGTTTATGCAATATATTACGTAAGGGGTATGCAGTGACTGCAACAATGGGATGACATTGAAAATATGGTCTTAACTTCCTAGATGCCATGATTAGAGCAAGTGCCAGTTTTTCCAATTGTGGATACCGTGTCTCTGCATCTAACAAAGATTTACTAACATAATAGATAGGAGATTGTTTACCCTGCTCTTCTCGAACCAAAACTACGCTTACCGCAACTTCTGAAACAGCAAGGTAGATGAAAAGTTTCTCCCCAGCCTTTGGTTTTGCTTGCAAAGGTGGATTTGACAAGTATGTTTTCAAATCCCTAAGTGCTTGTTGACACTCCTCGTCCCATTCAAAATGATCCTGCTTCTTAAGGGCCGAGAAGAATTTGAAACATTTTTCCGATGATTTAGAAATGAACCTTCCCAAAGCTGCGATTCTTCCCGTTAGTCTTTGAACCTCTTTCTTGTTTGAAAGTATATCAGGGATTTCTTCAATGGCCTTAATCTGTGCAGGGTTCACTTCAATACCACGGTTAGAAACAAGAAAACCTAAAAACTTACCTGATGCCACACCAAATGCACATTTTTCTGGATTCAACTTCATATTAATATTTTCGTAAAATTTTAAACGTATCAGATAGGTGCGATATATGATCTTCTGAATGTTGAGTCTTAACTAGCATATCATCTATATATACTTCCATGGTTTTACCTAAATGTTCTTGAAACATTTGGGTAACTAACCTCTGATATGTTGCACCTGCATTCTTAAGACCAAAGGGCATTACCTTGTAACAGTAAGTCCCCCTGTCTGTTATAAAAGAAGTTTTTTCTTCATCTCCTGGATCCATCTTGATTTGATTATAGCCTGAATATGCATCTAAAAAACTTAATAGCTCATGCCCTGCAGTAGCATCAATTAATTGATCTATGTGCGGTAAAGGAAAAGAATCGTTTGGACAGACTTTATTAAGTTCACTGTAATCTACACAGACTCGCCACTTACCGACCTTCTTAGGAACCACAACAGTATTAGCTAACCAGTTAGGATATTTTACCTCACGAATTGAACCAATTTTTAGCAATTTTTGAACTTCCTCTTGAATCACCTTATTCTTGAAAGTTCCTTGCTTTCTTTTCTTTTGCTTGACGGGAGGATATGATGGATCTTCATTCAAATTATGAGTCATGACTTCCGGTGGTATCCCTGTCATGTCAGAATGGGACCAAGCAAAACAATCTGCATTAGCTTTTAAAAATTCAATCAATTTACGTTTTACCTCCGGGCTAAGATTAGCTCCTATGTACACTTTTCTCTCGGGCCAATGTACAAATAACACCACGGCCTCTAGCTCTTCTATCGTTGTTTTGATGTTCTCGTTCTCCTCCGGTTCTTGAATGGTATCAGGTCTCGAATCCACATCCGTTTGCTTTTGCTCAGGTGAGGTTGACACCGTGTTACCCTCACCTAAATTCTGTAATTGCTATTTGTCTTCACCCTTAACAGTTGAATCTGCAACGGAATTGATGCTTCTAGATGTTTGTTGATCGCCTCTGATTTGGCATATTCCCCATGGAGATGGAAATTTAATAACTTGATGTAAGGTTGAAGGAACAACATCCATGTCATGAATCCATGGCCTCCCAAGAATCATATTGTAAGCCATTTCCATATCTACGACTTGAAATTTGGTATCTTTAACGACGCCTTCTGCGAATGTAGTAAGTATTGCTTCCCCTTTCGTTACAACACTAGAGTTGTCAAATCCCGACAAAGTATGTGCTTTTGGAATCAATTTATCCTCCGCTTGCATCTCGCGCAATACTCGTATTAAAATAATATTTACAGAACTACCTGGATCAACCAAAACTCGTTTCACGTTAGTGTCATGTACAAGTAAAGATATTACCAGTGCGTCGTTATGCGGAGTTAAGAGTCCCTCGGCGTCTGCGTCGTTGAATATAATATTCTCCTCTTCCAGTACATGTCGAGGCCGCTTCCCGTGGGTAATTGTTACTTTTGAAACCTTTTTATATGATACATCGTTGATCTCTTCACCCCCACTTATAACGTTGACAGTTCTCTTGGGTGAAGGTGGTTTTGGAGGCTCTTGCCTGTTCTTCATGTATGCTTGTTTACCTTTCTCACTGAATAACTCAGTAAGATACCCCTGTTTTAGCAAATGATCAACTTCACCTTGCAGAAACCTGCAATCTGCTGTTTTATGCCCGTGATCGTTATGAAATTCTCACCAATGATCAGGGTTTCGTCTGTTCGGATTCGATCGCATTTCCTTTGGCCATCGTACCTTATCTCCCATGCTTCTTAAAACAGCTACGAGTTCAGAGGTGCTTACGTTGAAGTTGTAACCATCGAGCCTTGCCTTTAGACTTCCATCAACGTCTCGTGACCCGCGTGTGTTCCGATCATTCCCGAACCTCGATGAGGAGCCTGATTCCCTGTTTCTAGGTTTGTGATCGTACCTTTGATTATCTTGCCTTGATCGTGAGTCCTTTCCCGCAGGTCCCATGTATGGCTCGTACCTGTTTTTACCAGATCTCTTTTCATTTTCCACACGCCTTGAGCTTACCTTTTCTTCTGTTTTATGTCGTAAAATAATGTCTTCTTCAATACTCATCTTTGTACTGTATCTGTTGTAGACATCATTCCACGTTGTTGCTGGGAATTCTCGAAGGCTTTCCTTGAGTCGCCTCGTGGCTTCTGAACTCTTCTCATTCAAATTGCTGGTGAAGGCTATGGCTGCCCAATTGTCGGGTACTCGTGGCAATGTCATTCTTTCCCGTTGAAATCTATCCACGAATTCTCTGAGCAGCTCTGAATCTCCTTGCTTGATTTTGAAGATATCCTCCATTTTTTTTTCAACTTTTTGAGCTCCCGGATGTGCTTTGATAAATAAATCTGCAAGCTCAGCAAAAGAATTTATAGAATTTTCAGGTAAGAGAGAATACCATGTTAGTGCTCCTTTAGTGAGTGTTTCACCGAATTTTTTGACCAAGACTGATTCAATCTCCTGCTTAGTCAAATCGTTGCCCTTGACTCCTGTTGTAAATGATGTAACATGATCTCGTGGGTCTGTTGTCCCATCATACTTTGGAATATCGGTCATCTTGAACTTCTTTGGAATTGGGAGAGGGGCGGCACTTGGCTTCCATGGCTGTTGAGAATATTTATCTATATCTACTCCCTTGATCACGGGTGGTACTCCAGGTATTTGTTCTATGCGGTCGTTTTGCTCCCTAAGCTGTTTCTGCAATGTTAGCACTAGATTTTGCAAATCAGAATTAATTGGATTACCTGGGTCTCCCTCCTGTGTTTCACTGGGGGTTCCACCGCTGCCTGAATTAACCAGTCCAGAACGAGGGTTCTCCAAAGTATTGTTATTTGGAGTAGGTGTGGGTGGAGCAGCATGTAATTGACTAACAAAAGCTTGTAAAGCTTTGTTGACCTGAGTAGCAATAAGTTTTTGTAAGGCTTCATCCATAGCTTCAACATTTTCAAATTGACCTTGTTCTTCTGTGTGAGATCCTTCAGGAGTGCCTTCACGAGATTGTCGTGGTGAGTCTCGTGGTGTTTGATCATCTTGCAGATCTCCCTGATTTGCTGATTGATTGGGTTTCCTTGGATATTGTCATTGTTGTTCGACATAGTTGATTCCACAAAGAAAATCAAGTAGAGATATAATTGATTATCAGATTCCCGGTAACGGAACCAATTTGTTTAACCAAAAATTAGATTTTAGGTCAAAGCTTGAACTTAGAAGAACACGGGTTACTGATAATCGGAAAAGAGTATATAAAGAAAGAAATTTGTGAATAATATAATCAGAAAGCAAGTAAATCTAAGTATATTCCAATAGTATTTTTTTCGTACTTACAGTTATTTGTGACTTTCCCTTTTCTAGCCATTTTGGGAATACAGACTTTACCTTTGTCATAATAAGACAATTATGGGCAATTAGTGACTTTAAATGTTACGTTATGCAATCATATACATTAAATACATATTCTCTAACGTTTCCAGTATTTAATACTTATTAAATGCTGTGTGTGGGCTCTTTTTTGCTGTCAGATTCATTCCTTTAACTCTTCACGATCTTTGACCTTTAAATGTCTTGAATAGGTACGAGCATTGAATTACTTGTATGACTGCTCGTGCCTTCTCCATTTAACTTGCTCGTATCTGTTGTTGCTCGTATCTGTTAACCAACCTTAATTCTTTGACTGTTTGACCAGTCTACGTGTCATGACACGTCACCATATATATATAAATACAGTTTTCTCCAATACAAGTTATACATAGGTTGAAAAACACTACCAATCAATAATACTAAACCTAATACATATATTATATTTTCCTAATACATCCTACGAAACAAACGCTAAGTTACAGTACAGTTCCAGCTTAAGAGACCATTTCCAGGGGCGTATCTAGCTCTTAGTGTATGGGTTCACGTGAACCCATGCTCCTTTCTCTGAATCATGTATAATAATGTTATATTTTTTCAAAATTATTTAAATATATGTATGTGAATCATGCTCAAGGACTCTTATGGTGCAATAATTATTGGGTGCACCTTTTACAAGTGAATTAGCGATTCAAAACCTACTCCCGACGATCTTGTTTTTGACATTGAATGTATATATAGTGAGTTCAGGGTAAGAGATAAAAGTTAAACCCGTCACATGACAATTTAGTTGTGGCAAACCTTTTTGTT
Organism: Nicotiana attenuata; assembly: GCF_001879085.1. Classification (NCBI taxonomy): domain Eukaryota; kingdom Viridiplantae; phylum Streptophyta; class Magnoliopsida; order Solanales; family Solanaceae; genus Nicotiana; species Nicotiana attenuata. The sequence goes on from NW_017676472.1 coordinate 18,090, forward strand.
TACGTGAAGCCTAATAAAGAGCAAAAATCCATCTCCAATCAATGCTGTTAAGCTTATCGTGAATGAAGAATTTTGTGATTTTCAGTTATATCTTAAGAAAGTAACCGCTATATTTTGCATGTCATCGATCCATGTTTCTGTTTTGGCAAGTATTTCAAACATTAGAAATTGCATTAAAAGTGGTCAATAGGCTTTTTAAGGAAGTTAGGTTTATAGACCTGCACATCTGAGTAATTATATAATTTGGAAATTATAGTGGTTAAATGAACAAAAGTAGCTGAATTTGATATAAGCAGCTGGGAAACAAAATAAATAAATAATAAATATGCTAGCACATCAATTAATTAATTGCTTCCACATACATGTAGGAACAGACTACTTATTCCGTAGTTCCAAAATTGCTTCTTTTACCTCTTCTATTCCAATATATGAGTTACTAATAACGGGTTTAAGTTATATGCACGCAGAGGCGGATCCAGGATTTTAAGTTTATGGGTTCCTTTCGCAATTTCAAATTAATATACGATAATAACTGGGTTCACAAATAGATATTTATAGATATTTAATAATTTTGTTAACAAAAATACAGGGTCTACGCAAAAGTTACTGGGTTCCCGGGAACCCGTATCTTACACCCTAGATCCGCCCCTGTATGCACGGAATGTAAAAGAAGTTTATACTATTAGTGTAATCTATCAGAAGTTTATACTGGTTTTTCCGATTCATACATGGTTTCATGTTTCTGGCTTGTTGCTGATATTTACTTGTTTCTATTCTTCCTTTCAAGTCGAGGTCTTTCGGAAACAGCCTCTACCTTCCGAAGATAGGGGTAAGGTCTACGTATACATTATCCTCCCCAGATCCCATTTGTGGGATTAATTCCACTGGATTGTTGTTGTTGTTGTCGTCACTGACTAATTATTACTTATGCTTTATTCAAGGTTATTAATAAACTTTTATTAAATAAAGTTACCTATAATTATTTTTTAAGTGACTTAATGGTGTAATTATCGCCTATAATTGGTTTTTAAATGACATACCTATGTAAGTATTTCTTAAATCATCAGTAAATAAAACTTGATTCCAATAGAACGAAATGGATAAAGAGGATCCATATAACAAATTAAACCTCTTTGTACTAGTTTGGATTTAAGGTTTACTTAATTTGCGGATTCCAAAAAGTTACCCTATTTCTTGCAGGTTATAAACTCGTATTTATTGTTGACACTTAATTGTATTGGCTTTTAAATGAACTAAACTATGTAATACAAAATTACATGTAAAATAAAATTGGACATCAATTGTGCGGTGTGTATATTTAGAATCCATATACGAACCTTAAGTACTAATTAGTTATTAAAGTGTAATTGATTACTCCCTCCGGTTCACAATAAGTGACCAATTTACTTTTTCATTTTAGTCCAAAATAAGTGTCCATTTATATAATCAAGAAAGAATTTAATTTATTTTTACAAAATTACCCTTATTTACATATCCCTAAAAAGTTTTCTTACTCCTCACATTAAATATTTAATTAAGGGTAGTTTAGTCATACTAGGTATTTTTGTATAGAATTTAGTATTTTGTTAATGGGCGTCCCAAAAACAAATTGGTCATTTATTGTGGACCGGAGGGAGTAAATTTTAGTGGATAAACTTAAACTCAATCATATTCAAAAGCTTCTTTTGCATGCACGTTTTGCTTCCCACTTGAAAAATCCTTCAACTTCAACTTTCTTTTTCTTCATTTCTTTGCGTTTCCAATCTCCATTGTCCTTTAATCTTTTTATTTTCTATCTGAAAAGTTAAATCCAAAGAAAGACTGATAGAGATGTGCTTTACGTTTAGAACCTAATTGGGAAATGTCTGGATTTTTCTCCTTTTTTTTTCCAGTTTGTCATTGGCAAGAAGGCACCGAAAGATGAAAATACAATGCATTCACAGGCTTTTTCTGCATATTATTCACCACGAAAAAGAATATTTGGTTTACAAGCCAACCACTTTGTTTCTAATTTCTTCATGGCCAAGCATTTCATTCAATTAATTTTTTAAGATTTTCTCCTTTTTCTTATTTGGGTATATGCCTAATACAAGCTTTAGCCAAAATCGTACATGTCATTCTTTATCACGGCACGTTGTCAATCTTAATGGATCTGTGTTCTGGAGTATCCACAACGTCAATTTTCTGCCAAACAAAGTATTAAGTATTTCTTTCTAAATCATTCAAAAGAATATATACAGTATATGCATTTTATTAGTACGCGCGTGTTAACTGTTGGATTTAGTATAGCTCCTAATTTATATTATTATGTGTTTTTAGTTTCCCATCCCATGTTTGGTACTCGCGGAGTCAGAATTTTATATAAAGGGTGTCACACATAGGATTTAAGCATGCGATTTAAAATAACTTTTGAAACCTCTTTGCCATTTTACTAGTAGAATTTTTCCTCATAATAAGGGGATTCAAGCGCTTACCACTGTGATATTTTGCCACTGGTACCTGTTTTGGGCCCCATTAATTCAAATTCATGTCGAGAAATCCCACGTAAAAAGCTCCATGCAAAAGGTGACTTCATATTAATTACCAAGACATTAAGTTAAAGAGGGAAATACTTACCACCCCGCCACAATATTTAGTGATTATATATAGCAGTATAAGTATTCATTGATTTACCATTTTTTTCAATCAAAACTACACGATACTTGAAAGAAGAATGTAACAGCACCTGAGACATGACAGTTTGGCTTGTTTTTTTATTTTTATTCGAATAGAAACATATCCATATTAATTAAAAGACTTGACTTGTGTGCTTGAGCGTTGGGAGTAGAAAAGGACATAACAATAACATAATGCCAGTTTTAGTATCCAAAACGTGAGTTTGTTAAAATTTGATTATCACTTTCCATAAACTTGTTAATACAGCTAAGTTCCAGTTTGATATGATAAAGCTGAAGCTTCCCCGATGTGACAGTTGCTAGAATATATTATATATAGTACTATAATTTATTAAATATGCGGCTCGTTTAGGTTAAGTGCTAAATCTCAATACCTCGTTAGGAAAAAAAAAATTTAAGCATTACTTTTATGGTGTTTTCTCACTTCTTTTAACATGTCCTATAGTGGATTTAAAGCAAGCAAGCAGAATCATAAATTCCACTGTCTTCATTAATACCACCTCCAAAATTTCTATCAACAAAAAACAAAAAATAATAATTAAATTAAAGTTAATGTGAGTCAGCGCCAGCTAATTTCAAAGCCTAATATTATTTAATGCTATGACAGGCAAAATCGATCCGATGTTATGGTAAATTCAGTTTCTCTGCCTAAAAGGAAATTAAAATGAGTGCGACCATTCCTATAAGGAAATATGAGGAAGTTAGGTTACACGTCCTTTTCCTACGTGTATTTACTTTGCATATTAATGTGAGTTTAATTAATTAATATTTACTGATGGTATAAATCATGTATTACACTATCAAGTCACTTTTACTTATAACAGGTAGTCTAGTTTTCTTACAGAGTTACCTACATTCAGTTGACTTGACAGTGTATAAAACTTCATTTACAGCACCGGCATTTATACATTAAACTCTTTTACATACAGTTAGAACTCTAACTAAACCTTCTGAATATGAGACAATTACAAATAGGGAAAATTGTAAAATAAAAAACATGGAACAAAAGTTAATTAAAGAATAAAATTTAAAAGAACAAATGGACCGGGAGGAAAGCAAGGACCGGAGATTATTCCCGAGAAGTGGTGGCAAAATGGTTAAAAGAAAGAGACTTTTTCGTATATATACGAGATTTTTAGACTTATTTACCCGGTTTCGTTTAAGTTTTTATATTTACAGAAAGTAACTAAAGGCTTTTACAAAATATATATACAAATTCGCTCAAAATCTAAAATTTGTCTACAACTTAAATACACATTTTTTGTACAGAATCTGGTCAAAACTACAATTTATATATAATTATGTAAGTTGTAGATATTTTGTATACAATTTCTACACTCGATATACAAAATAAATAATTTGCTTATGTCTTCTTTCTCAAGTTTCAATCTGAAATTTCAACCAAAACCACCTAGAATATTTACCAAATTGTATCAACATTAAGATATAAACTCCAAAGAATATTCCTAATCATTTGCAACAACACCAAATCCAAAAATAATTTTACAAATTTCGATTTTCGAATTCAAAGCTTCTAAGCATTCTAATAGATTAACATAATTTCCAGTTCAATCTACTTGCTTCTGATTATTTGTTTATTGGTTCCAAAAAGCTAAAAGAAATTAATTATCTTCCCTCGAACAAAAGTGATAATTCGTTCATTGTTTAACATGGGAAAAAACAGGAAATAAAAAGAAAGAAAAAACATAGTAGAATTGCTTGATACCAAATCTCTTTGTTTCGTAAAGGTATGGCTGAAGTTGAGGAGAAAGAGGTCAAACATTCTTCTGTTAATTTATTATTTTAGTTTTGGGGTGAAAAAGGGAGAGAGAAGTATGGAAGATTAGAGTCTAATATATTATTTTGTATAAAATTGATAATTTGTATATGAACTTGTAATTAAGTTAAAACCTCAATAGTGAGGGTAAATAAGTTTCAAAATTAGTATAGATAAGTAAAAATCTCTAAAATAAATAGTTATCCACCCATATTATCCATTAAAAAGGGTTGGATAATGGAATTTTTAAAAGCGGGTCAAATATGGATAAGAACCATATTATCTACTTAGAAAATGGATAACCAATGCATAACTAATGAGTTTAACTTTTACATTTGTAAAGCCTCAAATTGGGGGTTCCTCAAGTTTAGGAGACTAGAAATTCTCCCAAAAGTGATCATATTCAACAAGTCATGTCCATATTATCCGCCAGTTAACTTATTTTTTATTCGTATTAAATATTGACCGAATCGGATAATTTATCCGTTTTTGCATTACCCATTTTCGACCCGTCTATATCCGACTCGACCCGCTCCTTTACTACCCCTATTCCTAAGTTAGCAGCTTCACTTGTGAGGCACTTCTCATTTTGTACGAGGCCTTTAAGTTAGCTTGTTTGGTCAAGATTCTAAAAATATTTGTTTAAAGTACTTTTCAAATAAGTACTTTTAGTGAGAAATAATTTGTGATTAATTTGAAAAATATTTTTGAGCAGTAATTATTGTGTGTTCAAACTTTTAAAAAGTGATTCTAAGTATATTTTTCTCAAATGTGCTTTTAAAAAAAATATTTTTGGGAAGAAACTATTTTTTTTTGCTTATCAAAAATAATTTCTGCTTCTAATCAAAAACACTTTTTCCCTTCCAAAAGCTTAGCCAAACACCTTAACTTTGGGAAAAAAACAATTTGACCACAAGAAAAAAGTTTGATCAAACAGGTTATTAGTCTTGAATTCACATAAGCAAGTAACAAAAATAAGGCACGTGTTAATCAATATAGTCGTTTTCCCCCTGTTTCTTTACCTAAGCACCCTCAAATCTCTCCCAACTGAAATCCCACCTTCATCCAAATTCACTAGATTTAATCAATACTAATAACTAAGTTGAATCTGACTCTTATTATATGATGATGAAGTTTAAAGTTTGGTTTATCTGTTTCGAACATTAACTCCACATTAATTGAGACTTGACAATTGTGTGCTTGAGCAAAGTACTACTCCCTCCGGTCCAAAATAAGTGGTTTTTAGGCCTTTTTCTTGTGGTCCAAAATAAGTGATTTTTCTAGATTTCAAGAATGAATTAATTATTTTTTTTCCTACATTATCCTTGGAGTAAATAGTGTTGGAATATGTGTTAGGAGTGTTTATGTGAGATAGTAAAGGTTAATATGGTCAATTTCGTTGCTAATTAATCCTAAAAGGTGGATTCCTTAATCTGTGTGAAAACATCCAAAAAATCACTTATTTTGGACCGGAGGGAGTAGTAGACAAGGAAATTTAAACACTAACTACTTAATTCTAGATTTAGTATCCATAACACGAGTTAGTTCAAATTTAATTGTCAGCTACCATAAACATGGAAGCATAATAAGTAGCACCAGTTTGATATGATAAGGTTGACGCTTCCCTGATGTAACAATTGTGCTACAATATATTTCAACAACTCATACACCACAAATCCAACTTAATTTGCTTCTCTAAATTGTCTTCTGATTTCTGTTCAATGCTGAATAATCTAATTGCAGACAAATTCATAATAGTGGACGGTTTAGATTAACTAAGTGCTAATTCTCATGCCTCGTTAGGAAAATAATAATGAAATTAAACGTGTAGATTGAAAAGTTATAAGGTTTAGCTTCTTCGTGCATTAATTACACCATATTACCCAAATAAAAGAAAGATCCTAATTAATTGGTTCTCTTAATCACCAATTGATTAGCTATATATGCCTCCAAATCCCGTTCCTCTTGCGCTTCAAGCCTTCACTCGCCCTATTCATCGGCACATTGGCAAATAGGCCTAGGCTTTATCCATTTGATTCGCTACTTGTTCGCGCTTATCATTGAACTAAATTACTTGTCGATTAGCAAAACTTTTTTAATAGCACAAATCACTATGTTTTGCGTATATGATACTCCCTCAGATTCACAATAAGTGACCAATTTGCTTTTTTATTTTGTTCCAAAATAAGTGTCCATTTATATAATCAAAAAAGAATTCAATTTGTTTTTACAAAAGTACCCTTATGTACATATCCCTAAAAAGTTTTCTTACTCCTCACATTAAATATTTAATTAAGGGTAGTTTAGTCATACTAGATATTTTTGTATAGAATTTAGTATTTTCTTAATGGGCGTGCAAAAGCAAATTAGTCACTTATTATGTACCGGAGGGTATATATATGCTCATTGATTACTATATTTCAAGAGATTAATATTATGACGAATGATGAGTCAAACTAAAGAGTAACAGGATCGGGTTCAAGTGAGTAAGGAAAAGACTTGCAAGAGAGCTATACTTATACTCGAGAACGAGCAGGGAGTAAATTTCATGGGTAGTCATTCAACTTTGTGGGTTGTTTACCTTGAAAATACGAGTAACAATTAAATTTGATTTGTGGTTTTAAAGATATGTGATTAAGTTCAATACCAATTAATAATCAAAAAATATGAAGTAGAAATGAAAGAAACAAGTGAATAAAACCAGTGTTGTTTAGCAGTATCGACCTCGAGCTTAGTGACCTCGAGATGAACCAAGAACAATAGAGTAAGAACAGTATAGAGAAAAGACAAGTCTGATGAGCAATGAGCCAGAAAAAGTGAGATAGTATATTCTTTGCCAATGATTGGATTCATGTTACAAATAATTGGGGTGCCCTTTATATAATAGGGAAACCCTAAATAAGGTACATTTCTATTTACAGTAAGGAATATTATTGGTACAGCTGTCTAACCGCCTGGTACGGAATCGTACAATCTTATTCCGGGATTTACGCCATGATCTTGGGGACGTGGCAGGAATCTTGCTCATTCTGTTAGAAATTTATAACGACATTATTTCAAGGTCGAGCATACTCGACTTCGATATTTCTCGTACTCCTATCTTCGGGCATTGCATTCTATCTTCGAGTTCGAGTCCGGTCCGTCGACTTCGAAGTCGACCTTACCTGAACTCGAACCTAAGGCGGTCCCTCGAGCCTGGGAAATAGGGCGTGCTTGATTTTGACCATATACAGATAGTCCCCGCGTTTCTTAGAGTAGGTCGATAAGAAATAATTTGATCTTCAGTGCTCCGACACCTCGGTCCCAATGCCATTCTCGTGATGTCAGCGGCTGAAGTGACTGAAAGGTCGCTTTCATGCAGTTCCCAAAGTCATTAATTAGAGACAGCTGACGGTCGGCTATTTGGCTTCCCCAATACTCTTAATTGACTTCTATAAATAGGCCAACTTCACAATTTTTGCAAACTTTATTTCTCTAATCGTTTTCAAACTCTCATTTGCTCCTTCAACTTCTCTGAGTTCATACTTTTCTTTAATTTGCCCTTACTTCATCATCAACCCTTTCTCTCTGAATTTCTATACCATAATGGCTATAACATCTAAATTTGTTCCTCAAAAAGAAAAAGCCTCTCATCATCGCGACCGGCCAGAAGTAAAATGGTGGTGCCACCTTGTATCGAGGAGTGTATTCCCCCGCCGTGTGAAACAACCTCCGATTTCAAAATCGAGAAACCTGTATCGACACCAGGCCGATGTGAGCCCATGTCTCGGTACATTTGTTTGATAACCAAAGATGAGCTTCAGCAGGTGAAAAAGGACTACAACTGGGAGAACAAAGATGTAGTGATCCCTTCCCCTAAAGAGGACATTACTACTCACAAAGCAGGGTACTTAAGCGTGTACACCTACCCGTTCACGCTGGGCCCTGTCGATCCAGCTCTGGGTCCCATTGATCAAGTTATTCTTGATTTTTGCCAACAATACCAAGTGACGCTTGTCCAGATATATCCTTAATTCCGGTGCATTGTTAACCTGATCAAATTCTTCTCGAAACAAGTCGAGGGAATGTCTTTTACCCTCGATTATCTGATCAGGCTATACAGTCCTCGTCTCTATCGAGGTGGCCTGATAAAGATGCAACGCCGATCCACGAAATCTCTCTTCTCCAACATCGATGAAGACAAAGATCGAGGGTGGATGGGCCGGTTTGTCCGAGTCAGGACCTGCGATCTGATACCTGCTGAGAGGATGCCATTCCCCGAAAAATGGAATATGAAACGTAAGTTCATGTTTGTCGATAATGATTTTATGCCCTGTTTTTCCCGACTTCATCTTTTTTCTTGGTCTAACCCCTTTTCGATGGTGTAGTGTTGCTTGGTTTCCTGGTGCGGTCCTAGACCTCGAAGTTTGGGTCCGGAAGCTGATCTCCACTTCTTCGTATGCGGAGCGCAGCTGGCGTGACTTGGACAAAGGTCGATGGGAAGCTAAAAACCATGGTGAGTCCTCTTGTTTGCTTATTTGTGTTTCTCGAAAAACACTTACTCTGTCTTTATGCAGGCCTCGGAGACGCCGTTGCTATGCGGCCGCCCCCGCCTGGTGAAGAAGAGATCCCGAAGTCTTCCAAAGAAAGGAAAAGAAAGAGGGGGTTGCCTGCTAATTCCCCGAAGCCGAAGAAGAGCAAGGCTCGAAGACTAAGGCCGATACTGTGGCCCTATCTGTAGGAAAAGCCCAACGCCTTAGGGACGAGGCAGAAGAGAGGGAGGACGATGACTGCCTGTTGGTAGTTCGAAAAAGAGGAAGCGCTGACGCTTCAAAGTCTGCTGAGCTGATGATGGCTGATGCGGTTCATTCTAGAACTGAAGAGATCTCCGAGGGGATTTCAAACAAAGTCCCCGAGCCATCTGGCAGCAAAAGAGAACCTCGTCTTGGAGGTAATTTGGAGGGCAAGGCCGAGGGGCCCGGTCCCAAGGCCCTTCAAAGAGAGGAGAATTCCCCGAGTGGATCACTTGGGTTATTAATGTGGATGAGTCGCCACCTGGTCCTGAGTTCTCTGAGGGGCAATTCCGAGATGCTCGGAACATGAGAACTCCTGATGTGGGGACGAGCCACGAAGGGCACGATATCTTTCGAGAGTTCCTTACAAGGATCGAAGATGGTCCCAATCCAGATGTTTATTTTGTTTTTAATGAGGCCCATCGGCTCCTTGAACAAGTAAGTTTCTGTCCTTTGAAATTACGCCTGCGCTTTATCCTTGTTACTCAGAGTCTAACTTTTCCTTTTTTGTGAAGGCTGTGATGCTTCATCGAGAAGCATTCTCCAAGTCCCGTGATGAGCTTGCTCGATGTGAGGCCGAGCTCAAGAAGCTCTCGGAAGAGAGGGATGGCCTTAAGATTCTCTATGTCAAAAAGGAGGGAGGGATCAGTGACCTTCGAGCTGAACTGGCGGAGGCTCGTCAAGAACGGACCGAGCTTGTCGAAAAGGTAACATACCCTTCGGAGTTTTGTTACGCATTTACCTGATTGTTCGGCTAACGCTTCAACTTTGCAGGTTCAATAAAAGGGCGAGCTGGTGGAGAAGCTCCGAGAGGAGCTCAAGATGAAGGAGGCCGAGACCCTAGGGTGGAGGCAAGGCATGGACCGTCTCGCCTCGGAGAAGGATACTTTACGGGAGCAACCGGCTTCAATCGAACGCCAGATTCAAAGTGTGAAGGAGGAGAGCCTGGCTCGGAGCCGCAAAATCTAGGAGCTCGAAGCTAAATCTGCTGCTGAGCTTGCCAAAGCCAAATCTGACGCAGAGGCATTTATATCTTCGTACCGAGCTGACACAGAAGCAGCTAACACCCGGGCAAAGGAGATCTCTTCTGCGGTCGAAGTTAAGATATCATGTGCACTTGACCATGCCAGGCGACAGTCCCGGAGAGAGACGCTCGAGGAGGTGCATGCTCGCGGCTTCGATCTCTCAGCTGATATTAAAAAGGCAAACACTTTGGAAGAAGAGGCTGTCACATTGCTTTCTGATGACGAGGGTTCACCCAGTGGCTCCGAGAGTGGAGGAGACAAAGATGAAGTCCCCGAGGATGAGGCTCCTGAAGACGCAGCTCCCAAAAATGCTGCTGCCGAAGATGTGGCCCCGGAGTAGGTTTAGGTTTCTTTCTTTTGTTTCAGTGTTTTTGTGCAAGGACCCCTCGTGGGTATTGTAAAATATCTCTTGTAAGCTGTTGACACCCAATTTTTCCCTATATATTTTCAATATGCAAAATACTTTCACAGTAGCATATATATGCATATATATTTATGTCCAAATGTTTTTTTTATTTTTTTCATAATTTTTAAAGGTTTTTAAATTGATTTATTTCCCTTTTTCATCGGTAAAATCCCAATAATTATGTTCAAGATCATTATTTTTGATGATTCATTTATTGGATCTTTATATTTATGCCAAAATATAGCTAAGGTAATTTTTGCGTATTTTTACAATTTTATTCAATATTTTTTAAAGTTAATTGCACATAATTGCAGTATTAGCCATTTTTAGGTTTAAATTTGTCTCATATTTATAAAAATGGTATCCTATATTTAAATTGTTAATTATATATTATAAATCATTTTAGTGCTTTCAATTTGTTTTCAGAAATTTATCTACTATTTTTATAAATTAAAAGGGAAAAGTGGCTATTTAAATTTTAGCCCAAATTGGGTTTCAATTATAACCCAAATCAGTCCCTAATTACCCCAGCCCAATTCTAATTAAACCCCGACCCAATTTCAATTAAACCGACCCAAACCCGGATACCTACCTACCCTCTTTAATCTAGGTCGTTGATCATTCTGATCAACGACCTACATTCACCCTTTCCATTTTTAACCCTGAACGACCCCTAAACCTAAATCATTTCTCACCACCCACCACCTCTGAATCCCATTCCCTCTCAATTCTCTCTGCAACCTCATATGAACCCTAACCGCCGCCGCCTAATTCCACCCTAATCCACCTCAATCCCCACCTAATCCATGGTCTCCTATGGCCGTTTGAGGTGTATACCGGCCTCCTGCATCTCATGGTGGCCCGTTTGTGCGATTTCATGGCCAGATCTCAAAGAGATCTGGTCTAGCCCTGCTCAACATCCATTCATGGCCTTTCTCTTGCCATCCCTGGTCTTTCTCCGACCATCCGTGGTCGTTCAAGTCAGATCTTTGACTTTTCTGGCTAGATCGGTAACTTCCAAAGTCTTTCTCACTTTTTCTGGGTTTTCTGAAACCCTAGCTCTAAGACCTTTCAATTTTCTTTCAGATCTATCTTAGATCTATGCTTACTATGAACTTCTTAAGTGTTTTTCAAAGATTCTCCAATTTCTTTCAAATTGACTCTTCATTTTTCAACGATTAGGGTTTCTCTTAACTTCTTTTTAAAGACCGCTTCTCTGATTTTTTGGTTTTGTTTCATGATTTCACTATCTTCAAACAACTTGTTTATGCTTTCCTTCTATTTGATTCAGCATGCTGAAAACCCTAGGTCTTTTGGTCTTATCCGTGTTCTGAAACTATCCTTGTTTGTTTGAGTGTATACTTGTTCGATTAAGTTCTTTTCCTTGTTTGACTTATCTGATTCTGAGTTCCTATCATCTCTTAAGCTTGACTATTGTTAAAGCCCTAATTTCTTAAAAGTTTTTTCTCACTTATTGTTACTGTGAGACCTTTACTGGTTTCTGACTCTCTTTACCTGTTACTATGCTCTCTTCCCTTTTGATTCTGCGTAACTACCTGACTTTGTTGACTACTGTGCTTCGAGTAGATCTCTTTTACTACTTAATCCTAGCTTATTCCTGCTTTGTGTTGCTTCTTTGTGTCAATATGTTTGACTCTACATGCCTGTTCATTCCTTGCTATTTATATGTTGAGGTGCAGAATCTTGACCCTTTCTTGATTGATTCTGACTCCTTCAATGTCGCGACTGATTACAAAAGGTTTTCTTATGAACCCTAATTGTATTCGTTTGTTTAAATTAATTGATTCCCCTCCTTTAATTACTGTGGTGTCTTGCCTTGTTGAATCATTTCCCAAAACTAAGCATGTTTTGTACTTAGACTTGATTATTTACTTCATGTTTTTACTGCCCCTTATATGGCAATAATCAATCTGTCCCAAATTGATTTCTTTCCTTAATTAAAACCTGTTAGTATCCGCTAAGCAGTGATTCCTTAATTAAAGGGAATCACTTGTATTAATTGATTCTGATTGTGATTATTTCCATGTTTGTGTTAGGACTTTACTTATTACATTAATTTCTACTCGTTTTCAAAACTATAAATACCCTACCCTCTCTTCTTTTAAAGAGAAGAACAATTTAAGTTTAGAGCACACATTTAAACTCAAAAACTCTCTCTTTCTTTACTGCTACTTGTGCTATTGCTTTGTCTAGCCGGCTGAAAGCCAAAGCTAGACTGTGGAATCTTGCTTACTTTTCCTTACTGCACTTTGCTTCTCTACTGGTATGTCCTAGTTAATTTTTTAAGTCTCAACAACAACATGTTTCTTTAAGTTGCTTCAGTTCCTCATTCTTGTCTACCTCTGCTTATGTTTCTGCAGTCAAGTTATGTTACTAGCATGCTGTAGTATGTTCCCCTTCCCTTTTAAATTAATGCTTACCTATATGTGTACTCTGTCAGTCATTTTCTATGCACTTGCTACCTTATGAATCCCAAACCCCTATATCCCATATATGTGTTTGTGTTCCTTTGGATGGTTTGTGTCCATGCCAGCATCAGCTATTGATGTGCATGACCAAATCAGGCCCCTGCTGGGGTTATACAATGAATCCCATAATGCCTTGCCCCTTTGAATGATTTCTGATTCTGTTTCACTACTACAACTGTTTTCAAAACACCCTTTACCACTTACTATTCCCAACCCAGTTTTAATAAATCTCTGTTCTGCACTTCCACTATACTCTTAGAACCTAGGTTCTGCCCTTCTTGTGTGAGCCTTGCCTTGGGACCCTTGAGTTTCTTCTGATCTTAGACACATAAGGGCTGACCCTTCCACACTGCACTCATCTATTTGGTTATGTAAACCTAGGTGTGATCACTGCCCGGGATCCCCTGAGATCCTTAGGGAACTTTGACACACTCAGGTATGAGAAAGGCATTGAAACATTGGCATTGAAGTGATTAATTATATAACTCTGATAGGAAGTCAAGATCAGGCTTCTTTTGATTGTAATTTCTTATTTCCGCACTTCTTTTGTAATTCAATCATTGGGACCGTAATAATTTGTAAACAATATCGGGGGATTAGTGAAAAGGGTGGGTAGTTGTACATTGTGGGTGGATTGGGTAGATAACATGCCTATAGGGTCTATTTGCTTCAAGTCTGGTATGTTAGATAACATGCCTATAGGATCCGTGCTTTGTTTAAAATAAATTCTACATGCTTCACTTTCACACAACTAGAAATCATGTCTATAGGATATAAGTGGCTTTAATAATAGGTAACATGCCTATAGGGTTAAAATCAGCTCTACAATTAGATATCATGCCTATAGGATGTAAAGTAATTGAAGCTCAACTTTCGGTACAGCATGTATCCAAACTCGTTTCCTTTAGAAATCATGCCTATAAGTCCCAAGTCAGCTTTCACACACCTAGATACCATGCCTATAGGATCTAAATAGCTATAATAGAAATCATGCCTATAGAATTTAAAATAATTTAGTTGGGAAAAGCCGTCTAGTTCATGTTATTATTTTGAATTGGATTAATTTAGTAATTTGCCGCTTCTTTAATAAGTTTCTCAAACACTGCCTCGACTTAATACCGTTACAAAGCATGTCTATAGGATCTCAAGTTGTCTGCTTTAAATTAATCACTACTCTACTGCATTCCTAATCAATATAGATATCGTGCTTATAGGATATCATTATTACGCCTAGGCAAGCCTTAGGTAACTACTTGAATAAAACTGGAACTGCCTTCGTTAATTATCACTTGCTACAACCAACAGGCAGGCCTGATTCGGACTTCTTATCTGAGCATTTATCTGGTTCTGACTCAAATCCCCTGCTTTAGGACTTGAAAATTTCAGACTTTAACTGTGTTTGAGTCGTGCTATTTATATGCATTATTTGCGGAGGTTTATATGAGCCTTCTAATTGCTTACATGTTTCCCCTTTAAATGCAGTCCTACGTGTTTTTGTATGTCGCCTTAGCCTTTTTACCTTTAAACCTAAGAGTCAGCCTAAAGTCCTCCCTCTTGTAGGAATAGTAGTCCTAAAATTCCACCGGGACTGATAGGAATGGGATGGGTAATAGCACGCAATAGAGGTCGAGACCAATCCGCGCTTTAATACCTTTACGGGGTGGGAAGGGTAGATATGGATATGATGACCGGTGCGCTAATACCACGTGTAGCCCCTATTTTGAGGAGTGATTACCGGGTATTGCATTGATGTGATCCATATTATAAACAAACCTAGGACCCCTTTACATTCATCAGCATGTTTAAATTATAACTCTTTTCGAAACCCTGCTTTATTTAATCGTTTTCAAACACTTGTGTATTTAAAATCCCCTATTATTTGAGCCTTGTTTGTTTACTTGTTAATTGCACAAATTCACAAAACTATCTGGCCGGGAACCACACTAGTGGATCCTGAGGGGTGCCTAACACCTTCTCCTTGGGATAATTTCAAGCCCTTACTTTATCTCTGGTTATCAAACGTAGTTGTAGTTGAACCCCATAGGTGCCCTAACGCACTTAGGTGGCGACTCTTCAAAATTGCAAAACCCCTTTCCCAAAAGGAAAGAGTTGTCCCAACCAAATGTCATAAACCCGATTTCGCGAGAAAAAGGGGGCGCGACATAAGCCCCTCTTATAAATATAAAAGGATCTCTTTGCTTCATCTTCGATTCCGTATTGATTCCGCATTGTCTTTATTTTGTGAAAAATTTGATAACTTCGATGACCAAGTGAACCTTGGCTCGAATTCTGAATATAACAACCCTTAGGTTTTTTAGTGATCATCGTGTGACCTTCGAGCTTAGAATGGAATACCTCTTAAGGTTTTTGTTAGTCTTCGAGCTATGCTCAAGTAGGTTTGGCATGAGCTCGGGATAATGGGACTCTTGAGTTCGAGTTGAGTGAGAACGAGGTCTCGAACCCTATATGTTTTGGCCCTTAGGCTCTTTTAAGTTGGCCCTTAGGCTCTTATATATTGGCCCTTAGGCTCTTTAAGTTGGGCCAATTCGGCCTCTAAAGCGGCTATAATTTTTCCCTTTTTTCGGCTAAAAGACTTAGTGAAAATTTATCTATGCCTTAGCATGTGTTTTTTGTACCCGTTGGGGTTTTCGAAGGTTCGACTGATCGGAACCTTATTAGTAATTTGTTTGTGTAAACATAATCGAATACATCTTGAGGTTTTTTCGAAGGCTGATGTTATCGAAGCCTCTAAATTATTCGAGGGCTGATTTTATCGAAGTCCTTTATCTTTGCTTTTGCCGAGGGTAGCCTGATTTAACCGGTTTTTTTAAAGTGTTTGAAGGCCTTTAATTTATGGCGGAAGTCGAATGTCTCCGAACCGCATTATTTCGGCCGTAGCCTTTTTATATGACCGTAGTCTTTAATATGGTCGTACCTTCGGGTATGTCTCTTGGACTTGTTTCTCGATAACCTTTCGAACTTGTTCGAAAAGTTAGTCCCCGAGTATGTTGGCCTTGGCCTTTGTATCGAGGGGATGCCTCATTGAGGCCTTATGAGTCCGAGTTTTCGATGACTCGGATGTGTTGAATGTCGATGACAGTCCCCGAGAATCTCGGGGTTGCATTCGTGCTCTGGCTCTTGAGCCGTTTCCCGTAGAGCTCGTATAATAGTAGACTTCTTTGAGACATAGAGTATTTTTGATATAACAGAATGCTTCTTCAAATAATTGATACATGCGTACATGTTTTGCCGTCGGGGCTCGACTATTCTATATGGACACGGTTCATCTGGCCGTTTGGCCCATTACAAAGTTTTCCTATCGAGGCCCTCTTAGGCGTGAAGTATTTTCCTCAAAAATATGACTTTCGAATGTAATGCCCCCCAGTATTCGAAGTTGATTGAAAAGAAGCCTTGGATACTGTTGAGTTCTCCTTAGGTAGCATATAGTTGTTGCCTCGTTATAAACCTTGCCGGTAAAACCCATTTGGGACAAAATCCGATCTAAGGGAAAAAGAATGCAACACATGCTTTAAAACCTAAGGCCTTTGAGTGAAAAGGTGCCTTCTATAGCTTCGATCGAACACCTGCAATGAGTTAGTTTCCGATTCAAATGGACAGGAAAGATACATTCATACCTTAGCAATAGTATCATTTGAGTAACGATACGTTCCAATTGTTCGGCAGTTGTTCACCTTCCATTGTGCTAAGTTTGTAAGATCCTTTACTGACAACTCCGAGGACTCGGTACGGTCCTTCCCAATTTGTGCCTAGTTTCCCTTCATTCGGGTCTCGAGTATTGAGGGTAACTTTCCGTAGAACTAAGTCCCCGATTCCGAAGTGTCGAAGGTTGGTCCTTCTGTTGTAGTATCTCTCGATTCTTTGCTTCTGTGCGGCCATCCGAACGAGCGCTGCTTCTCGTTTTTCATCTAATAACTCGAGGTTGGTGTTCATAGCCTCGTGATTTGACTCCTCCGATGCATGTCGAAACCTGGCGATGGGTTCTCCGACCTCGATAAGGATAAGGGCCTCGGAACCATATACTAAAGAGAACGGGGTAGCCCCCGTGCTGGACTTCGGTGTTGTTCGATATGCCCAAAGGACCTCTAGTAGAATTTCTCTCCATTTTCCCTTCGCATCGTCCAACCTCTTCTTTAGGTTTTGAATTATAGTTTTGTTTGTGGACTCGGCCTGTCCATTTCCAATTGGGTCGTACAGTGTCGATAAAATCCTCTTTATTTTATGTGCTTCGAGGAACTCCGTCACCTTGCTGCCGATGAATTGTTTTCCATTGTCACATACAATCTTGGCAGGTATCCTGAACCGGCATATGATGTGGTCCCTGATGAAGTCAATGACTTCTTTTTCTCTGACCTTCTCGAAGGCCTGTGCTTCCACCCATTTAGAAAAATAATCAGTCATAAACAAAATAAACTTAGCTTTACCTGGGACCGTTGGTACAGGGCCGACTATATCCATCCCCCATTTCATGAAAGGCCACGGGGATAGGATCGAGTTGAGTTGTTCTCCGGGCTGATGGATCATCCGTGCAAACCATTGACATTTGTCACATTTTTTGACACACTCCTTAGTATCCTTTTCCATGTTGTCCCAGTAGTATCCTGCCCTAATGATTTTGCGAACCAAAGACTCGGCGCCTGAGTGATTCCCACAAGTACCTTCGTGGATTTCTAGTAGAACATAATCGGTGTCCCCCGGTCCCAAACATACCGATAACGGTCCATCGAACATTCTCCTATACAGTGTTCCATCTTCACCTAATGCAAACCTAGTAGCCTTGGTCCTTAGGGCCCTCGATTCTTTATGTTCCAATGGGAGTTTTCCATTCATCAAATAGTCGATATACTTATTCCTCCAGTCCTACATCAAACTTGTTGAATTTATCTCGGCATGACCCTCTTAAACCACAGACCTCGACAACTGGACGACAGTCCCCAGGACGATATCATCTTCTTCGACCGAGGATCCAGATTAGCAAGTGCATCGGCCACGCTATTTTGTTCTCGAGGCACATGATCCAGAGTCCACTCCTTAAAGCACTGCAAAGTTACCTGTAGCTTATCCGAGTACCGTTGCATTCTTTCCTCTCGAACTTTAAAACTTTTGTTTACTTGGTTCACCACCAACAGTGAATCGCACTTGGCTTCAATGACTTCTGCTCCCAAGCTTTTAGCTAGTTCGAGACCTGTAATCATGGCCTCATACTCGACCTCATTATTAGTTAACCTAGAAGTTTTGATAGATTGTCTAATGGTACCACCCGTAGGTGGCTTTAAGACAATGCCAAGCCCGAAACCTTTCACATTCGAGGCACCATCCGTGAAAAGGGTCCATACCCCCAATGATGTACACGATCTTAGTAGGAGCTCTTTCTCCACTTCGGGTACGAGGGTCGGCGTAAAATCGACCACGAAGTCAGCTAGGATTTGCGACTTGATGGTCGTTCGGGGTTGATACTCGATATCGTACCCGCTAAGTTCGACGGCCCATTTGGCCAATCGGCCCGATAGCTCGGGCTTATGCAAAACGTTTCGAAGGGGGTAAGTTGTTAATACACATATGGGATGGCACTGAAAATATGGTTTTAGCTTTCTAGATGCGCTTATCAATGCAAGTGCTAATTTTTCTAAGTGAGGGTATCTAGTTTCAACGTCCCCTAAAGTTCGGGTTACATAATAAACAGGGAATTGCGTACCTTGCTCTTCTCCACTTATCTCTATCTCGGACACTGCCAAGTATAGATAAAGCTTTTCATCTACCTTCGGGTGTGAAGCAAAGGTGGGCTCGATAGATATTTTTCTTCAATTCTTCTAAGGCTTGCTGACATTCCGGGGTCCACGCGAAATCTTTCTTCTTTTTAAGCAAGGAAAAGAACCGGTGAATTCAATCTGATGACCTCGAAATGAATCGACCTAGGGCAGCTATTCGTCCCGTTAGACTTTGCACGGCCTTCACACTATCCACGATCGTGATATCCTCGATGGCCTTGATTTTGTCGGGGTTAATTTTGATACCCCGATTTGGCACCATGAAGCCGAGGAACTTACCTGAGCCAACTCCAAAGGCACATTTCTCCGGGTTAAGCTTCACGTTGTACTTCCTCAAAATTTTGAATGTTTCCTGCAAATGAGTCAAATGGTCTTCTGCGCGCAGGGACTTAACCAACATATCATCAATGTAAACGAAGTCTTTTCCTGGTCCTCCGGGTTCATCTGAATTTGATTGTACCCGGAGTAGGCATCGAGAAAAGTTAGGATCTCGTGTCCGGCCGTGGCATCGATCATACGATCGATGTTGGGCAGTGGGAAAGAGTCTTTTGGGCATACTTTGTTCAAGTCCTTATAGTCCACACATATTCTAAGTTTGTTTCCTTTATTAGGAATTAGAACTACATTGGCTAGCCATTCGGGGTACTTTACCTCCCGAATAATTAAGAAGTTTGGTTACCTCGTCCCTTATGAACGCACGTTTCACCTCGGACTGGGGCCTCCTTTTTTGCTTCATCGGTTTGAACCTCGGGTCGATGTTTAGACGATGTGTGGTGATTTCCGGTGGAATCCTTGTCATATCTAAATGGGACCAAGCAAAGCAATCCATATTATCAATAAGAAATTGAATGAGTTTTTTCCTGAGTTCGGGGGTTAATCTCGTTCCCAGGTATACCTTTCTCTCGGGCATATGTTCGATCAGTATGACCTGCTCCAGTTCCTCGACAGTTGATTTGGTTGCATCGGACTCTTTGAGAACGACGAAAGTTCGAGGAGTAAGGAAGTCCTCTTCTTCGTCTTCGATTACCTGTTGCTCCGATTCCCTCGAGGCTGGGGGCGGTGATTGCTATTAAGCCGCCTGCTTACCTTGTGTGCTCGATTTCTCTGAGGTCTAGGGCTCTGGTATTGGCACCACTTCCTCGACTGCAAACATCTCCTTTGCAGCATGTTGCTCTCTGTAAACTGTTTTTACTCCTTCCTCTGTTGGGAACTTCATCATCTGGTGAAGAGTTGAAGGCACTGCCCTCATGTTGTGTATCCATGGTCTCCCGAAGAGTGTATTATACCTCATGTCGCCTTCAATGATATGGAACTTCGTGTCCTGTATGGTTCGGGCTACATTTACTGGTAGGATTATCTCCCCCTTTGTTGTTTCGCTTGCCATATTGAAGCTATTTAGGACCCGGGACGTAGGTACAATCTGATCTTGTAGGCCGAGTTGCTCCACGACCCTTGATCTGATTATGTTTGCTGAGCTGCCTGGATCCACTAGAAAACGCTTAACTTGAATTTTATTTAAAAGAATAGAAATTACCAGAGCGTCGTTGTGCGGTTGAGATACGCCTTCGGCTTCCTTGTCACGGAATGATAGGATGTCCTCGGGCACATAGCTCCGAGTCCGTTTTTCTCTGGTGATTGATACTTTGGTGCGTCTGAACACAGGTCCTTCTAGGATGTTGACACCGCCAACGATCATGTGGATTACATGTTGTGGTTCTATCTGCTCATTTTTTCTTGCACTCTCTCCCTGAAGTGGTTTTTAGCTCGATCACTGAGAAATTCTCGAAGGTTCATTGAACAGCCGAGCTACCTCCTCCCTTAGCTGCCTGCAGTCTTCGGTTATATGGCCATGTGTGACATGATACTTACACATGAAATGTGGATTCCTATGAGAAGGATCAATTTGGATAGGCCTGGGCCACCTGGTATCTTTGATTCTCCAATGGCTGACACGATCCCTGATGCGTCTACACTGAAATTATACTCTGACAATCGAGGTGCCTCCGCCGGATCGGTGTGTTTATCGAACCCTCTCTTACTCATGAGTCTCCGAGAGCTTTAACCTCGATCATTTCTCTGATCGTTCTGAGGAGCGTTATGGCCCGAATCATTGTTTCTCCAATCAACATACGGCTGATACCGTTCTTTGTTTGACCTCGATTCCCTATCTGTATCCCTTAGGGGCTTAGTTGCCGACCTGTTAGGATGAACTGAACCCGAGGGGGCTCCCAACTGATCGTCCTCGACCCTAATCTTCGATTGGTAATTGTTATGCACGTCCAACCACGTCACAGCGGGATACTCGGTCAGATTTTGCTTTAGTTGTCGAGACGCAATCGAACTCCTTTTATTTAAACCCTGCATAAAAGCTTGTACTGCCCAGTCATCCGAGACCGGTGGTAACTCCATTCGCTCCATCTGGAACCTATACACGAACTCCCTCAACATCTCGTCGTTCCTTTGTTTTATCTTGAAGACGTCCGATTTTCTCATTGCCACCTTTATGGCTCCGGCATGTGCTTTCACGAAGGCGTCTGCTAACATAGCAAATGAATCAATAGAGTTAAGTTATGATACCAAATCATAGCTCCCTTTGACAATGTTTCTCCAAAATTTTTAACAATATTGATTCGATCTCATCGTCGGTTAAGTCATTCCCTTTGATCCCGCAAGTATATGAAGTAATATGCTTGTTAGGGTCAGTTCTCCCGCTATATTTGGGTATATCGGGCATGCGAAACTTCTTAGGAATGGGCATCGGAGCCGCGCTCTGAGGGAACAATTTTTGTATGAACTTTTTGGCATCTAAACCCTTCAAAATCGGAGGCGCCCCCGGTATTTGGTCAACCCGGGAGTTATAAGTTTCCACCTTTTTGTCATTGTCTTCAATCTTCTTTTCCCCGGAATCGATCCTCTTGGTGAGCTCTTCGAGCACCCTCATAATGATGGGGTCAGTCTCCGAGTTATTTCCGTTCGACCTCTCTGGCGCTGGTTCAGCACGTCGAGTGTTTTCTGGTTCAGCTATACTCGGAGTTTTATTCTGACTCTAAAGTTGGGCGATGGCGATCTGCTGAGCTTGCAGCATCTCGAATATCACTTGGAGGCTGACACCCCCATCTCCAATACATGGTGTTCCTTGGCCCCCAGATCGGGCTTCTCTGCGTGCACTCCCTCCGGGGTCTGCACCTAAATCTGCATCCAAAGTAATGTTTGAACTGACATCAACTGGTTCAACATTTGGCACTTCCCCAGGGTTTATCGGTGATACACCGACCCCTAAATTGTTGTTTTCCCCATAAAATCCAAGACCTTCGTTGTCATGAACAAGTGCATTTTGCGAGTTCGACGTGAAAATCTTGACAAGAAAAAGCGTAAAAATAACGTGTGCAATGAGAATCAGTAAAGAAATAATCACTATTATCTTTAGCCCCACGGTGGGCGCCAAACTATTTACCTCGAAAATACGAGTAACAATTAAATTTGATTTGTGGTTTTAAAGATATGTGATTAAGTTCAATACCAATTAATAATCAAGAAATATGAAGTAGAAATGAAATAAATAAGTGAATCAAACCAGTGTTGTTTAGCAGTATCGACCTCGAGCTTAGTGACCTCGAGATGAACTAACAATAGAGTAAGAACAGTATAGAGAAAAGACAAGTCTGATGAGCAATGAGCTAGAAAAAGTGAGATAGTACATTCTTTACCAATGATTGGATTCATGTTACAAATGATTGAGGTGCCCTTTATATACTAGGGAAACCCTAAATAAGATACATTTCTATTTACAGTAAGGAATATTATTGGTACAACTGTCTAACCGCCTAGTACGGAATCGTACAATCTTATTCCGGGATTTACGCCATGATCTTTGTAACGTGGCAGGAATCTTGCTAATTCTGTTAGAAATTTATAACGGCATTATTTCAAGGTCAAGCATACTCGACTTCGATATTCCTCGTACTCCTATCTTCGGGCATTGTATTCTATCTTCGAGCTCGAGTCTGGTCCGTCGACTTCGAAGTCGACCTTACCCGAACTCGGACCTAAGGCGGTCCCTCAAGCCTGGGAAATCGGGCGTGCCTGATTTTGACCGTATACATGGGTATTAGTCGAAAATTATTATTCTTTCTTTTGTTACAAAAAAATCATTTTACTTTGCTCCACTTTTCACAAAAATAATTTGGACTATTTTTTGCTAAAACCCCAACTAAAATGTGAGAAAAATGATAATTATATTTTGGAGTAAGTTCAAAGTACGCCCTTAAATATAATCTTTAGTTATTTTGATCCCATAAGGCTGTCAAAAGTGCACTTTGGATTTTCATCGAGTATTTATCAAACTATAATTATTATTTTAATAAAAAAAATGTGGAAAAAGGATTTACTAATGAAATCACATTTAGATGTGAGTTTTTGCAAGTTTATTATAAGATTTGGTATAGCTTTTTAATGTGTAGTACGCTGTTTTAAAATTTATTTCTAGCGTCTTGTGCATTTTTAGTTTTGCGACTTCTAGAGTTGACAAGTCCATTTCATCAAAGTATTTTGTCTTACTCGCAATTAGGTATAAGATAACTGAATTTGTTGTTTCATACTTAACCATGGGATGTGAAGATCTAACATTCATATATCATGAAAAGAATTAACTCATTTTAAAGGTGAATGTAGGTTAGTGCGTTAAAGTCACTTGTGATGATTGGTGAACTTTCACTCATCCATTGGTTCGACCTCTGGATAAATTATTAAGTTCTCTTTATTGTTTAAAGGATCAAATACTAACTATTTAATTTAGTCTAAGAGGTAATATATATAAATATATATATATATAGGAGGATACAATGTTAAAGTGTGTCGTTGCTTTCTTGTTTATTTTCAACTAATTTCACACTTATAATATATTTTTATTAGTAACTTTATGCTTAAGTTAGCAGAGCACCTGAATTTGACATGACTATATTGGTAATTCTATTTAACTAAATTTTAGTTTCCTGTATATTTAATAATCAGATTGTATTAAATATTCGACGAAAATCAAAAGTACTTACTTTTGACGCCTTATGGAATCACTAAAGATTATATTTAAGGGGGTATTTTGAATTTACCCCAAAACATAAGGATCATTTTTGTCATTTTCTCTTACATTTTAGGTGGATTTTAACAAAAAATGACCAAAGTTATTTTTGTGAAAAATGGGGTAAAGTAAAATGATTATTATGTAAAAAAAGAAAAAATAGTGACTTTAGGGTAATGACCATAAAGTTAAATGACTACCCATAAAATTTACTCAGATCAACAAGTGAAGGACCGATTCTTTTGAACAATGCTAAGGTGAACTTATTCATTTGGCTTAATTAGCAAATGAAAAAAAAATGAAAAGAAGAAGACACAAAAAGGTAAAGAAAGTGGTCCAAAGTAGAATGGTGGTTGTTTATGCCCTTCTAGTGATTTGTTTGTAGTCCACGTAAAAAACAGGGCAAAATTGTAGATATATAATCGAGGGGATCATTAGCTAATGCTTGTCGAAGACAAACAAAGAGTACAAGAAAGTATCTGAGCACGTTAAGTTACTTCAAGTAAATGGCAAAAGTATATATTCCTTGCATGCATTTCTTCACCTATCAAAGCTGATAAATTTCACCTGTGTGCACGACTCATACAGCCTAATATATCAAACAGTGAGTTATAAGTAGCGGCTATTACTCAGTTGTTCAACTATCCAATATTATTTATTAAAATTATTTTTCTTTCATTCGTAACAGCAAAGTCACTTAACTATGCATATAGCATTCAGAAAGTCATTCAACTAGATTTTTCAAACTTTTGATTGCCAGATAACTATTTTACCCTCTAAATTATCAAGTATTGATTTTTTTTAAAAAAATTTAACATTAGATTTTTTTCTCTCTTTAAATTGTATTATGGACTTACCTATAGAATGAATAAATTTTATTTATAAATTAAAAATTAAAAATAGTATTTAGGCATATACAATGTTGGAATAATAAAATATTGAGCATAGTAAAATATTAATTAGAACAATTTATTCATAATAATAATTTTAATGTTCACAATAAAAACTCAATAATTTATTTACACAATTGAGAATGAAGGAAATCAAAAGTTTAAAATATATATAACTAACTTTTTATTTTATAAATAATATTTATTTGTTTTATAGGTAAGTCCATAATGTTGATTAAAAAGAGGAAAAAATTACACTATTAAAAAATTAAAAAAAATAAAGAAGAAGATAAAAGTTGATAATTTAAGGGGTAAAATAGGTATTTGATATTCAAAAGTTTGAGAAATCTGGTTGAGTGACCTTGTGAGTGTTATAGGCATAATTAAGTGACTTTTCTGTCAAAAACGAAAGAAAAGTAACTTTACTAGATAATTTCGGATAGTTGAGTGACCATTTAAGTAATAAACTCGTCAGAAGTGTATATAGAGCGGAGAAAAAATGAAGAAGATTAATGTGGTATATGTGGCAAGAAAATAAAGGACAACACATTAATACTTCAGGGCGCAAAGATAGATATAAGAGTTCAAGTTTTATGCACAGATAATGTAGAAAAATATTAACATAAATAAATTACTTATAAGGCAATTAGTCGTAATTTGTATGACTAGCATAGCAAAAAATAATAGTTAGCTTTCTATAACATGTTAAACTATAATAATTGTGTAAATTCTTTTTACACATTATTATTGCAGCAAGCCCACATGTATAACAAACGAAACGCAAACATACTAGGTGAAATATACTTATATTCTTTACAACATTATGATATGTGTATGAATATCCTTTATATTTTTGAGATTGTGTCACCTGAATAATCATGTGGCAAATAAAGTAAGAGCCGGTGCAGACAATCACTTCTTATAATCTAATTCATGTGAATTCACTACATTAAGTTTATATGTGTTTATAGGGAAATGTATATTCCTTACTCACTTTAATACTTTAACGGGTTTCACTTTTCTTAAAGAAAATAACTAATTAACAATTTTTTTTTAGTTTACACTATAAATAGTTGTGCTTAAAAACATGAAAAAAAATAAGCTGAGACTGAAACGAATACTAAAATAACTTGATTTCTATTATAAATACAATTATATTTATGGTGAATGTCTATATTTAGGGAGATTCTAGGGTTTATTACTTGGTGGCTAAGTCACCCTCTCCCTATAAATAGAGGGTTCTATTCCATTGTAATTCATCCCAAAATCAATAAGAATTCTCTCTCCCTACTTTTCTCTGCAATACTATTCTTCTTCTTTTATTGTTTCATAACACGTTATC
>NW_017676473.1:0-42189 GCF_001879085.1 Nicotiana attenuata
ACCGCGGCCGCGAAATATGTTCGCGGACCGCGCTATTCATTTGAGCCCAAATCTTCAGTCCTCTAATTCTAACTTTCGGCCCCAAGGGAATATGGACCGCGGCCGCGTCAAGTAATTCCGCTGCCGCGCAATTTCATCGCGGGCAGCGGTGTCTGTTGAGCCCAAAAGTACCTTCTCTGAACCTCAATCCGCTGAGAGCGTGAATATGGTCGCCTTAGCAGTTCAACTTCCGCGGCCGCACTATTTCTTTGCTTTTACTGCTTTTAGCTCAGCATTGGACTTGTACAGGTTTCACTCCTTTATGAGCTGGTTATGACTTTCTTGCCTCATTTTGACCAAACACTACAAACAAGCACAATAAGTTAGTTTTCGGGAATACTTCTCCATATTTTTTATCCAAAACCTAAGCAAAAAGTAGCATAAGATAGGCTAGAATCCCTAGTTATCAGCGGTCCGCACCAATTTTGTGCGGTCCGCACTTCCAAGACCAGAGACCAGATACAGCTGACACCAGAAATCTGCCAAGTCCCAAAGCCAAATATTGATTCGGTAACCACCCGAAACTCACCCGAGGCCCTCGGGACCTGAACCAAGCATACCAACGCATCCCATAACATCATTTAAACATAGTCGAACATTCGAATCTCCCAAAACAACATCAAAACACCAAATTACTCTCGGATTCAAGCCTAAGAACTTCTAAACTTCTAAAAACCGCAAACGACGCCGAAACCTACCAAACCTCGTCCGAATGACCTCAAATTTTGCACACACGTCACAAATGACACTACAAACTTACTCCGACTTCCGGAATTCCATTCTGAACCTGATATCAAATTTTCCACTGCCGACCAAAAATGGCCAAATTTTCAATTTCGCCAATTCAAGCCTAATTCTTTCAAATATCTTGTTACAAAAACTAGCCTTTAGTGCTCTGTCCTTTATGCTCGACCTCGACCATCGCTAGCTGCTCGGCTACGAATCTCACTATTTAGTGGTCGACCTCGGTCGCATCGTTTTTCTTAACTTCCCATTATGCTAAATTCTCTTAAGGCAAGTTTTGACCTATACAGAGGGGAAGTTGGAGACTGGAAAAATTAATTACTTCACGACTGAGATGATAGGAAAACTCAATTATGTCATTAAGCAAAAGTTCCAAGGATATGGAATAAGGTTTTTGTACATCTACTTTAGCTTTAGGTTCTGCCCATTGTATGCCATAACCTTCCTCATTTTGTGCTTGAAACTTGAAAGTGAGAAGTTTGTCACTACTGTCAAACTATGATATGGAGTACTTGTTCTGGGAAATGAAAAGAATGCAGAAATTCTACTATTGTTTTGGTGTATCAGGTTTATGAACATGTTTTATATTGAACGAATGAGATTCATAAATCATAATCTGCATTCTCACTAGTTAGAATAGAGAATGTATACGGGAAGAGAGTATTGTTGGCATTATGAATAACTTTTTGATAACTTCTATCCAAGGTATAGGGCTTTTCATACTTGACATTCTTTTAAAAAGTTGGTAGTTCAACCTAGTGACGGAGGCGGGATGTCTGCTAAGCGGGTTGAAAATGTCACGACCCAATTTCTCCTCCATTGGGTTTCGTGATGGCACCTAGTCTTAGGGACTAGGTAAGCCTAACATTTAGTGAATATCAACCATAATAAGGAAAGTCTAACAGTCTCAATATAGAAATCTTTATAGAGTTTACATCTTCCCAAAATCGGCGGTCAAAGTCACAAGCTCTACGGAGTTTCGCTAAAACTTCTAAACACAACTGTATGGAAATAAGTACAACAATGTGAATACAAAATAGGATGGTGACTCCGAAGCCTACGAACGTAGCAGCAGGGTTACCTTGAGTCTCCTCGGCAAGAATCCGCACAGCTACTAATGATCAATACCTGAATATGTGCAAAAAAAATGTACAAAAATGTAGTATGAGCATACTACAGCGGTGCCCAGTAAGTATCAAGACTAACCTCGGTGGAGTAGCGATGAGGAACAGTCAAGACACCTACTGGTCTATAAACTGAACAAGTATAAGTGTAGAAACAGCAAAATATGATATCTATACAAAGACTACGCGATGTGGCTAACAATACAGTACTTGCAACAAGGAAAGAAAACAGCAAGTAACAACGGAACACCATAATAAGAACACAAAAAAGTGAGCGGAAATACAACTGAAATCTGAAATCACAAATACAGTAAAGACAAGTCATAACTCAGCAACTACGGCAGTTTTCACATTAGGTCTTAGCCAACAAACTTCAATCAATTAGACAAATCCTTCAATTGATAAAAATATTTCGAGATATACTTCCTTCAAGTAAATTTTTTTCAAAAATAATTCTTTCAAAATGATTACCCTTCGAATATAATCTTTTCAAATAAATAACCTTCGAATATAAGTCACCCTGTGACACCCCATCTCATAATCATTCAATGCGGATCTCAATACCTGAACCTTAACACTTGACATCCTGTGCCCTCATCACACCAAATAATCATACTGACAAATAGAGCCATTCTCACATGGAAGGCAAATAAACAAGGGTGTGCGACTATACTTTGCAATATCAAGAAGCCTCTTATCCGATAAGGGTGCTTAGCCACGTGTATGCTTGTTCAAGTGTCCTAACATAGTTCATACCAGCTAGTAAATATAAGGATAAGAACGAACAACACGTA
Source organism: Nicotiana attenuata (assembly GCF_001879085.1). NCBI lineage: Eukaryota > Viridiplantae > Streptophyta > Magnoliopsida > Solanales > Solanaceae > Nicotiana > Nicotiana attenuata. Next base: position 2,702 of record NW_017676473.1, read on the forward strand.
TAATGTTAACGCAGGGAAAAGATCAATGAAAAGCAACAGCACAGAACACAATGATAATAACAAGGGATCTCCCAGGATACCGTCCCGTCGTCCCAAACGTAAATGTGGAGGGGATCTACTGGAATACCGATCCGTAGGCCCAAAGTAAATATATAGAGCAGGGGTATGTACCTGGATACCGTCCCGTAGTCCCAAACGTAAATGTGTAGGGGGTTGTACCGGAATACCGTTTCGTGGTCCCAAAGTAAATATGCAGAACAGGGGGATCTACCGGGATACCATCACGTAGTCCCAAAGTAACTATGCAGCACAACCAACAGAAATAACAGTTACAGCGCGGCAGAAACCTTGTGCATTACCACAACAAGTACAACAACAAAAATGACAATCATACAAAGTAAGACGAGTAAATCAACTCAAGTACTTTAAATCACAAAGAAACGGTAGAACCGGTACACAAGGAATAACCACAATAAAGAATACTAGGCATAAAGGGAATAGTTCAACAAGGGAAAACTAACATGTAGCAACGACCCCACAATACACAAGTCAACAATAAGGAAGCCAACACGAGTCAAATAGTTCCGAATAAAGGCAAGTCAACTAAGATATAGGTTATCTAAACTCTTTTTAAGGTTGAGCAATTGCGAAGGATATTCAACAATTCAAATAATGGTAAGCTGCAGAAGATAATCCTCACTCCAATTAAGACTAAACAATTATAGGATGAGACAATAACAATTTCTATTAAAGATAAGCAGTTATGAAAAGATAGCATGATGATAAAAGAGGCAAAATCTCCAGTTAAGTCAAATAGGCAATAAGAGTGAATCCTAAAGCAATTAATTCTATTTAACGCATGTAGAAGTGAAACCAGAAAATAGGAACTCAAACGTATCACGAACAACTTCATACACAGTGAGTATAAGAACCTTAGAACCCTAAAGGCAACTTTCCAGAAATAAGTCCGAGCACGCACTCGTCACCTCACATACACGAACTACAACCAACATAGAAGACTCAAATCCTAAGAGGATATCCCCCACACAAGGTTAGGCAAGATACTTACCTCAAAGACGACAAACTGATACCCTAAAATGCACTTCTCGGGTGAAAAGACCTCCGGACGACTCAAATCTAACCAAAATAACTTCAATGCATAAATAAAACTCATATGAAACAATTATGGATCATAAAGTCTCAATCTTTAACAAAATCTAAAAATCGGTTCAAAAGTCGACTCCCCGACCCGCACCTCGGAACCCGACAAATTTTACAAAAATCGAATACCCATTCCGATACGAGTTCAACCTTACAAAAATTATCAAATTCCGATACTATTTCGTCCCTCAAAAATCATGATTTTTCATTTTTGAAATTTTCTTCAAAAACCAACATTTTCCTCAACCCAAAACACAAATCAAATGATAATGGCAAAGGTAAAATCATGGAATATATTAAATTCTAGGTGAAGAACACTTACCCAATCGATTTGCTTGAAACCCAAAAAGAAGCTCCCAAAATCGAAGTCCAAAACTCAAAATATGAAGAAAATGGCCAAACCCTCGATATAAAGGATTGTGCCCAGCACTTCCGCATCTGCGGACATTTAAGCGCATTTGCGCTATCGCATTTGCGGGCAGACGTTCGCATTTGCAAACTTGACTTACACGCCTAGGTCCGAATCTGCGGACAATTAGCGGCATCAACGGCGCCACAGAAGCAATAACAGGAGCGCGGAAGAGGACTCCTTCGCAGATGTGATAGACCAACCACAGAAGCGGTTTTGCACCTGCGTTCCAGCATTCATAGAAGCGAACTAGCTTCCAGGCCTCAAAGAACGCAAATGCGATCCGGCTCACGCAGAAGCGGAGCCGCACCTGCGCTCCAAGGTCGCTGGTGCAAAAACACCAGAAATCAGACATGTTCCAAAACCATGCAAAACAACCGAAACTCGTCCGAAACACACTCGAAGCCCCCGGGACCCCGTCTCACACACACAAGTTCTATAACCTAACACGGACTCACTCGAGATCTCAAATCATAACACACAACGCCGAAAATGCAAATCGCACCATGAATCGAACTATAAACTTCCATGTCTTCCAACTTCTAGAACTCGCGCCGAATCAAATCAACACGGAATAACGCCAATTTTTGCAGACAAGACCCAAATGATAAGACGGAGCTGTTCCAACTCTCGGAATCGCATTCCAACCCCGGTATCACAAAATCAACTATGGGTCAAACTTCTCCATTTTCCAACTTTCGCCGAAATGCCTCATATTACCCTACGGGCCTCTAAATCCAAATCCGGACGCACGCCTAAGTCCAAAATCACCATACGAAGCTGTTGGGATCATCGAAAACTAATTCCCGAGCCGTTTACACAAAAGTCAAATTCCGGTCAAATTCCCACCGCTTAAACTTCCAAAACTAGATTCCTTCTTCCAATTCAACTCCGAATCTTTCGGTAACTGAATTCAACCATGCACACAAGTTGATACTTGTTCAAGACCTTACGCCGCCGAACGGAGCTTAAATTCTCAAAACGACTGGCGGGGTCGTTACATCCTCTCCCTCTTAAAACAAACGTTCGTCCTCGAATGTGCCAAGATTTGCCTCGAGGTCCTCAAATCACTGAATGCACACTTTCAACATACACCCGCGAGTGATCCCACGTCATCCCAATCTACGTAAGCTTGACACCACCATCTCAACTGCAATTTAGCCTTTCTACCAAATACCAATAAGCCTTAGAGCCAAAATTTTCACCTTCCACTCATTTCCAAGAGACCCGATTCTAAACCTATATCTGGTATCGGTCTCCACTAGCTGCAACCACTATGCCTACAACCACATAGTATAACCACACAACATGCACACCACACATAGGCCTATAATAACATTCCTGATCACAATACCTGCCCGAAATCAAATCCTGCACCGGCCACTAGCCTCATAACACTGGCAATGATGCAAGAAACACAAAGACCTCATAACCAAACACCCGAATCAACAAGTCACAACTAACCCCACCAGGCACACACCCCGCAAGCTAAAACATAAGAAGCACAGAATGAAAATGACTGAATATTGAAAGAGAAACACATAAGGGAAATATCAAACAAGCCCGACAGGCACAATTTTCTATCAGTACTAACGTACAAAACAATATAACAAGAAAAGAGCCAAAGCATATGAACAAATCACAAGGATCTCATACTAATATAACTTCCATCGCGGCACACAGCCCGATTCAAACGCGTCAAATCACATGAAATCACGAGGGTCTCACCCTCAACTTTGAATCACAAGTAGGGTATACATCAAACCAGCTGGAACCTCTCACTAGATCAATTCCATCACAATTTACAAAAAATGCTGGCTTCCATACTGGTGGAGCATAAAAATCATAGCTCGTAGTCAAAAATACTTAGAAATCACATCAAGTCTACCGTAATGGATAATAAGAATTTACTACTAGTCTCATGACTCTCAATAATGAATAGAAACAGACGATAGACACGGGCTATCACTCATAAAACATCCAAAATGAAACGCACTCATAAGTGGAGCAACAAATAGGGGAACTCACCTCGATAAGCAAAGTTGTAATGAAGCACCGATGGTGCTCCTCTATAACAAACCAAAATAATACCTGAATGATATCATCTGGCATAGCGGCCTCAAGCCTACTATATGGAACACATCAACGGGCCGGGCCTCCCCCTCTTGGGCGCCCTCTACTCGCATGAATACCCCGTTGTGACGTATCTGTCCGAAGTCGGGGACAACATCTCACCACATGGCTGGTATCTTCACAATCAAAGCAACCTCATTGCTGACGTGGCTGTGGGAACTATGCGGTACGGGTACTTTGAGACCCATGAACACCTGAATCACTGTGCGAAGCCTGAAGCGCAAACTGAACTGGCTGACCCACAAAACCTCTACCATGTCGCACCCTGCCTCCAAAATAAAGGACTAGCAAATCTCTCCGGTCTACGAGGCCTCCTCGCCTCCCCGAACTCTCTCTTCTGGTCTAGTCAGTTCTCTCACTCCCGGTCCCACATGCCCTCTAACCGATGAGTGATCCCTACCACCTGCTAGAATGAAACATCTGACTCCAACTCCCGAGTCATGCTAAGCTGAATATCATGCCTGAGCCCCTCATTGAATCTACAGACTCGCTCTCTAACTGTAGCGAGCAAGGCAGGTGCATGTCTGGCCAAATCACTAAATCTGACGGCATACTCTAATACTAACATAGTGCCCTGGCGCAGCTGCTCAAACTGCACCCGCCATGCATCCCGAAGGGACTGAGGTGCAAACTCTCTCATACACATCTCTGAAAACTAACCCCATGTAAGTGTAGCTGCATCTGTCGGGCTACCCAACTCATATATCCCCGCAACCACTGATAAGCTACTCCCTGAATCTTGAATGTGGTAAAAGAAACCCCACTCGTCTCAACAATACCCATAGTGCGGAGAATGCGATGGCACTCCTCTATAAAACCTCGTGCACTCTCTGGAGCCAAACCACTAAAAGTGGGAGGGTCATATTCCTTGAACCTTGCAAATCTAAATTGCCCTCCCTCAGAAGCTGATGTCCTTACCATGGGCTGAACTGGAACCACAGGTTGTGTTGCTATGACACCTGGAACCTGACCAACGTGAACTCGCTGCTCTGGAGTGCAGGCGCAGGAGTCTGAGTCCTTCCCCCGGTCTGTGAAGAAGATGGTGCAACCGGGATCAACCCCGCCTGAGCAAATGTACCAAACATGCTCAGGAACTGTGCTAAAGTCTTCTGAAGTCCAAGGGTAACAACAGGCGCCTCCAGTACCTGTCTCCCAACTGGAGCTACTGGTGACTTCTCAACTGCAGCTCTAGCAGGTGCTCTAGCTGCAGCACATACTCCTAGTCAGCCTCTACCTCTGCCTCTGGCGACACCTGCTCCGAGAGTAGCGTTGTCGCTAACTGCAGCTCGTGTCCTCACCATCTTGAGAGAATGGAATGAGAAAAGTTCAAACTCCGAGATCAATAAGCCCGCACGATAGGAATGAAAAAATTGAGATTGTCCTAATAGTTACGTAGCTTCTCGAAGATAAGTACAGACGTCTCCGTACCGATCCGCAAGACTCTACTAAACTCGCTTATGACTCGTAGCACCTATGAACCTACAGCTCTGATACCAACTAGTCACGACCAAATTTCCCCTCCGTTGGGTTTCGTGATGGCACGTAGTCTTAGGGACTAGGTAAGCCTAACATTTACTGAATATCAACCATAATAAGGAAAGTCTAACAGTCTCAATATAGAAATCTTTATAGAGTTTACATCTTCCCAAAATCGGCGGTCAAAGTCACAAGCTCTACGGAGTTTCGCTAAAACTTCTAAACACAACTGTATGGAAATAAGTACAACAATGTGAATACAAAATAGGATGGTGACTCCGAAGCCTACGAACGTAGCAGCAGGGATACCTTGAGTCTCCTCGGCAAGAATCCGCACAGCTACTAATGATCAATACCTGAATATGTGCAAAAAAATGTACAAAAATGTAGTATGAGCATACTACAGCGGTGCCCAGTAAGTATCAAGACTAACCTCGGTGGAGTAGCGATGAGGAACAGTCAAGACACCTACTGGTCTAATATACTGAACAAGTATAAGTGTAGAAACAGCAGAACATGATATCTATACAAAGACTACGCGATGTGGCTAACAATACAGTAATTGCAATAAGGAAAGAAAACAACAAGAAAGAGCGGAACACCATAATAAGAACACAGAAAAGTGAACGGAAATACAACCCAAATTCGAAATCATAAATACAGTAAAGACAAGTCATAAACTCAACAATTACGGCAGTTTTCACATTAGGTCTTAGCCAACAAACTTCAATCAATTAGAAAAATCCTTTAATTGATAAAAATATTTCGAGATATACTTCCTTCAAGTAAATATTTTTCAAAAATAGTTATTTCAAAATGATTACCCTTCGAATATAATCTTTTCAAATAAATAACCTTCGAATATAAGTCACCCTGTGACACCTCATCTCATAATCATACAATACGAGTCACAATACCCGAACCCTAACACTTGGCATCCTGTGCCCTCATCACACCTCATAATCATACAGACAACTCACGTGCCAAATAGAGCCATTCTCACATGGAAGGCAAATAAACAAGGGTGTGTGTCTATACTCAGCAATATCAAGAAGCCTCTTATACGATAAGGGTTCTTAGCCACGTGTATGCTTGTGCAAGTGTCCTAACATAGTTCATACCAGCTAGTAAGCATAAGGATAAGAACGGACAACACGTATAATGTTCACACAGGGATAGGATCAATGAAAAGCAACAGCTCAGAACACAGTGATACTAACAGGGGATCTCCTAGGATACCGTCCCGTAGTCCCAAACCTAAATGTGCAGGGGGATCTACCAGAACACCGTTCCGTAGTCCCAAAGTCAATATACAGAACAGGGGGATCTACCGGGATACCGTCCTGTTGTCCCAAACGTAAATGTGGAAGGGGATCTAGCGAAATACCGTTCCGTAGTCCCAAAATAAATATATATATAACAGGGGGATCTACCGAGATACCGTCCCGTAGTCCCAAACGTAAATGTGTAGGGGGGTCTACCGGAATACCGTTCCATGGTCCCAAAGTAAATATGCAGACCAGGGGGATCCACCGGAATACCGTCCCGTAGTCCCAAATTAACTATGCAGCACAACCAACAGAAATAACAGTTACAGCACGACGGAAACCTCGTACGTTACCACAACAAGTACAACAGCAAAAATGATAGTCATACAAAGTACGACGAGTAAATCAACTAAAGAACTTTAAATCACAAAGAAACGGTAGAACCAGTACACAAGGAATAACCACAATAATGAATACTAGTCATAAAGGGAACAATTCAACAAGGGAAAACTAACATGTAGCAACGACCCCACAATATACAAATCAACAATAAGGAAGACAACACGAGTCAAATAGTTTCAAATAAAGGCAAGTCAACTAAGATATAGGTTATCTAAACTCTTTTTAAGGTTAAGCAATTGCAAAGGATATTCAACGATTCAAATAATGGTAAGCCGCAAAAGATAATCCTCACTCCAATTAGGACTAAACAATTATAGGATGAGACAATAACAATTTCAATTAAAACTAAGCAGTTATGAAAAGATAGCATGACGATAGAAGAGGCAAAATCTCCAGTTAAGTCAAATAAGAGTCAAATAGGCAATAAGAGTGAATCCTAAAGAAATTAATTCTAACTAATGCATGTAGAAGTGAAACCAGCAAATAGGAACTCAAACGTATCACGAACAACTTCATACATAGTGAGTATAAGGACCAAAGAACCCTAAAGTCCAACTTTCCACAAATAAGTCCGAGCACGCACTCGTCACCTCATGTACACGAACTACAATCAATATAGAAGACTCAAATCCTAAGGGGAAATCCCCTAAACAAGGTTAGGCAAGATACTTACCTCAAAGACGACAAACCGATACTCTAAAATGCACTTCTCGGGTGAAAAGACCTCCGGAAGGCTCAAATCTAACCAAAATAACTTTAAAGGCAAATAAAACTCATAAAAAACTATTCCGGATCATAAAGTCTCAATCTTTTACAAAATCTAAAAATCGGTTCAAAAGTCGACTCCCGGGCCTGCACCTCGGAACCTGATAAATTTTACAAAAATCGAATACTCATTCCGATACGAGTTCAACCTTACAAAAATTATCAAATTCCGATACTATTTCGTCCCTCAAATCATGATTTTTTATTTTTGAAATTTTCTTCAAAAACCAACATTTTCCTCAACCCAAAACACAAATCAAATGATAAAAACAAAGGTAAAATCACAGAATATATTAAATTCTAGGTGAAGAACACTTACCCAATTGATTTGCTTTAAAACCCCCAAAAAGAAGCTCCCAAAATCAAAGTCCAAAACTGAAAATATGAAGAAAATGGCCAAACCTTTGATATAAAGGATTCTGCCCAGCACTTCCGCATCTGCGGACATTTAAGAGCATCTGCGCTATCGCATTTGCGGGCAGATGTTCGCATTTGTAAACTGGACTTACCGGCCTAGGTCCGCATCTGCGGACAATTAGCCGCATCAACGGCGCCGCAAAAGCGATACAGGAGCACGGAAGAGGACTCCTTCGCAGATGCGATAGACCAACCACAGAAGCGGTTTCGCACCTGAGTTCCAGCATTCGCAGAAGCGAGCTAGCTTCTGGGCCTCAAAGATCGCAGATGTGATCCGGCTCACGCAGAAGCGGAGCCGCACCTACTCTCCAAGGTCGCAGGTGCGAAAACACCATAAATCAGACATGTTCCAAACCCATGCAAAACATCTGAAACTCGTCCGAACACACCCGAGGCCCCGGGATCCCGTCTACAGACACACACAAGTTCTATAACCTAACACGGACTTACTCGGGGTCTCAAATCATAACACACAACGCCGAAAATGCAAATCGCGCCATGAATCGAACTATAAACTTCCAAGTCTTCCAACTTCTAGAACTCGCGTCGAAACCTATCAAATCAACCCGGAATGACGCCAAATTTTGCAGACAAATCCCAAATGACAAGATAGAGCTGTTCCAACTCTCAGAATCGCATTCCGACCCCGATATCACAAAAATCAACTATGGGTCAAACTTCTCCATTTTCCAAACTTCAACTTTTCCAACTTTCGCCGAAATGCCTCAAATACCCTACGGGTCTCTAAATCCAAATCCGCACGCACGCCTAAGTCCAAAATCACCATACGAAGCTGTTGAGATCATCCAAAACTCATTCCGGAGCCGTTTACACAAAAGTCAAATTCCGGTCAAATTCTCACCGCTTAAACTTCCAAAATTAGATTCCTTCTTCCAATTCAACTCCGAATCATCCGGCACTGAATTCAACCATGCACGTAAGTCGATACACATAATATGAAGTTGTTCAAGACCTTACGTCACCAAACGGAGCTTAAATTCTCAAAACAACCAGCCGGATCGTCACAAAGAAAGTAAAAAAATAATCTCACAAAAGTTTTGAACCTCTTTGATCACTGAGCTATACGTTTGGGTTGTGTCAAGATCTGTTCTAAAAGGTAGAATTGGACTCGCCCTGGGGCGAAGCACTCGTAAAACGCCCCTGGGCTGATGTGTAGGGCTTAGTTCCGTGAGACTTACGCCTCGTCCGTCGGGCCCAACGCCCGGCGTACTGGGCTCGCCTAATTGAACTTTATGCAATTATATGTAACTAACCTTGTAAATCCTCCAATTATCTTAATAAATCGTTGTATATTCAAAATTACTTTTTTCTTAATCATAACTCATTAAATTGCGAGTATTTTATGTCATAATTTAAAATAAAAATTATTGCATGTTATCCACTAAGACTGCTACAATAGTAAATTTTAAATAAATCTTTCATTTAAAAGTATTTATTTATTAACTTTTGTTATGTCTTTATTATATAATAGTCCATAATTTTTTTCCTAAATATTTTTTTTCACGTTTACGAGATACAATACTTATTAATTTAATAACTCAGTATTAGCTAGTAACTATTACAAATTATTAGTTATCATGGTATAGTATGGTGAAATATGTGTCACTTTATTAACTTGTTGAAACTTAAAAATAAATGATGCTAGAGAATCATATTTAAATTGTGAATTATGTTTTTATATAAATTCTCTTTCAAATAAAAAGCATATTAAATAAAAGAAGTATTTTTAAAAAATATCAAATAATATCAAAATTCTTTCAAGATTCATTACTCCTTAAGAGGTACATATACGATTTCGCATCGAATACATTACTTTTGATGGGAGTGATGTTGTTCATACAATTACCTAAATATGCACTCTCTCTCAAGCAGATACATACTAAATAGGGACGGATAATTGAGGGCCCTTCCAATTAACCACAATCAAAACGTAGATGAACAAATAGAGATTAACAACCAATTCAAAACTATATTATTATAACAACCAAGTCATCCCCAACGGGTTTCACCAAAATCTTAGATTAAAGTATTTAGCTACTCATAACAAAGTAAGAGAAAACAACTAAATTATCTATAATGGAAGAATTGCAAGAAAAAATAGAAGAGATAAAGAATTATGATATTTTTGGGTGATCTCTCACACTTGTTCCTCCTCCAAAAGTAATCTCAAAACAAGCCCCTTTTTTTTTTTGTCTTGGGCGAGTTTCTACATCTTATAAGGGTTTTAAAAACTTTCCCCGAATTGACACTTTGGCCCCTAAATTTCTAAGTCGTGAACAGTTCACCACGGCTGCGGCCGCGGCGTGGACCGCGGTCGACCGCGGTGAACTCTGCCTGAGCCTATTTTTTGTGTTTTGTCTCTGCGCTCTGCTCCGCGGTCCACCGCGGTCGCGGTGGACTTTTGTCCAGTCATTTTTTTTTGCTCCTTTGTGTTCGGGTACTTCTTGAGTGGGTGTTTTCTTCACATTATTGCCTCCAAACACTTTATTTTGCTTCCTCACATATAATATTCCCTGCGAAACCAAATAACACTATTTAAAGCATTTTGTTGGCAATTTACCTTATAAAACAACAACAAAGCATTAGCAATTAAGGTGTAAATATCAACTATATAGCCTACTATCAACACCCACACTTAAATTATTGCTAGTCCTCGAGCAATTCACGACATTCCATCAAAAATTCCTTCCCTAAGCTTTTCCCCCAACGACTCACACCATGAACATTTTACACAAGTTACACCTAGTAGTGAGCAAACTTTACCTCAAGAATCAAATCTTTCGTACCCCGTAACATTTGCACTTACTCAAACCACTCTACACAAGAGTCAAGACGTACCTTTCCTTTGTGAATCACATGCCCTCACATCACACAAGAGAGTAGTTCCATATATAATGATAGTGATAACAATTAGGAACTAAAATAGACAGAATTCGCTCACTCTCCAAAAAGAACATTCACATGCCACAAAGATGCACCATAAACTTGCCCATAGTGTAGTACTCGACTAATCGAGCTCCACTCAGTCTGAGATCAATAGGACTTTATTTGGTTGTAATGTAGGCTAAGGGACGGGTATGATATATTTGGATATAGTGACTAGCCTCCCTAAGCACTTTTAATACAATTACATTGAACTTCAAGTGTCATCGTTTTGTCAGCCAACACTCCACCACATTTATTTAAACATCCCATACATTAGGTGCAATTTGTACCTGCTACCACTTATTAATCCCTATACAATATATTATTATTATTATTTTTTTTCGTGGTGCTTCTCTTTTTATGCTTCACATTCTGCACCTTTTCTCTATTTCCATGGTTTCACTTCAAAAACCAAACCACCACCCCACACTTTTGCTTTTGCATATTTTCATACCATTCTAGTGCTTAGTGAGAGGAAAATTGGTTCAAACAGCAGGCTATTCATACAATTGGGTAAGGTTCACATTGTGGTTGCCAAAGAAATAGGCTTATAGGCTCAACGGGGTTAACTAAGATGTAATGCATTCAGGTGGGTTTACTTTATATCTCTGGCTCAACAAAGAACTGCCTATATCACTTCTCAAATTGAATGAAGCTACTATTTCGCTTTGCAAACACACATGGCAAGTTCTAGGCATCAAATGTACAGCATGGAATACAGTAACACTCACACACACTTGGCACATGATTCACTCCGTATTAGTTTATCAAGACATTCTCTTTTGAGTGTTCGAGTTAGGTACAAACACACAATTTTTAAGGCACTTAAATAAGATTCAACCCTTGAAGCTAAGCGCTACACTCTAGTGTCTATCGTGTTCAGGTGTAAAAACGCTAAGGGTTTTTCTTCTTCGATTTTTAAGCTCGTCGCCCATTAATTCTAACCTACCACTAAAAAAAGAAAGAACAAAAACAAAAACTACCTATTCCTGGTTCAAGCTAAACCCTTGGAAAAGAACCGTGGCCCAAAGAAAAATCAAGGGGGAGTTGCTATACTACCTAAATAAAAAAAAATCTTTTTGGTATTTTCTTTAGACTTACTTCCCTCAAGAAAATTGTCTAAGGATCCGTTAGGAAGAGTCTCTATATTTATTTTTTTTCGATTTAGTCCCTCAAGAACCCTGCCGAAAGAGATCCATTGTCGGGACCAGTCACTATTTTAACTTTCCTAATGAGCTGTTACTCTATCACGAAAGCAATCAACGTACAACAAAACAAAGAACATTAAACGGTTAATTTATATACAAGTGCAAACATACAACGAAGTCTCCCCCACCCCACACTTAAAACGAAGACATGTCCCCATGGCTTAACAATATAAAAAGCAGTGAGGTAAAGGAACTTCCCTGAAGGATCACTCTTGATCGAAAACTGTGTCTGGGTTCACGTTGCAGGCGCGACCCAGAGCTCTCAACCAGCCCATGAATTTCTTTTCCGACTTCACCTGTCGGTCAGCCACCGCATCAACACGGGTACCCAAGTCAGCGACGGAGGTCCGCAACCCAGTCATCTCCTACTCCAAAGCTGCCATGCGAGTGCTCCGGCGTGGCTGTGATGGTCCTTCCTCGTCCCCTCTCGGAGGAGCTGTGATCTCAGCAGCCCCAGCATCATCATCAGACTCATCAGTAGAGTCATCACTGTCTGGCACCGACTCTTTTCCCTCGAGTCCAATTTTCTTTGCCCGGAAAGGAGCCTTCAGAGGTAATTTCCCATCAACTCGAACGTTCTCAGGGACATTAGCAAGGCGGCACAGTCGGGTGACTAGCGAAGGGAAGTAGTGGCCCTTGATTAGCTCAGGCGATCTAATGAACATTTCATCATGGAGGACTCGAGCGACATCAAACCCTTGGTGAGTCATAAAGCAGTAGATCATAGCGGCCCGTGGCCCATTCACATCTGTGGTATTGCTGGATGGTAGCAGACGGATGTTGATGACAGTGAGCCAACACTTTGCCTCCCAAGTAAGAGACTATGAGTGTAGAGTCGTCGGCTATGCTACCCATTTGGGCATTCTGCCAGGTATACAGATTACCTCATAAATTCTGTCCCAGTCAACCCTCGGGCGATGAGACATGATGTAATGATCGTCACCCGTGAATGTTGGGAGGCAATACGCTCTGCGGATGACCTCTATAGAAGCATTAACTCGGGTGTTGCGCACAGTCACAACCCCATTCTCGTCTTCTGGCAAGTTTGCATAAAACTCTCTCACTAGCTGAATATTGGCCTCCTCTGGAACCTCAAAGAAGATGTTCAGCTGACACCTCCTTAACTCATTAAACATATTTGGGCACTCCTTCACCAATGCCGTCCGATCGATATTGACCTCATGGAGCAACTTCTTTGCAGCTTTCTGATTGTACCTTGTCTCCGCTGATTGAGATACGAACCGAGTGCTATCGAACTGAGTTGCACTGGCTTGGCCCCTAGCTCGTGAGGATCCTCCTGGACCACTAGCAGAGGACCCGGTGTTTCGTCTCTTACGGGATGAACTCATAGTACCTGTCAAAACAGAGAAACGGTTATTAGGACGGGCCCAAAATGTGTGACTATGGGTGGTTACTCAGACTTCACCACGACCATGTCACAACCTCTCCTTATATCTCCATTGAGGCAATTTCCCAAACACATTGTGGGCAAGGCAATTATCTTCATATACATGGCCCATGGGAATCAAGAAAACTTCCTCAATTCACATATCCACTACACCCACACACCCCACACTTGCTACAAACAATCACCCACCAATAACACCCTTTCAACATTCAATACACAGCCCCTTCACCAACATATGCCAAAAAAAAATGAAATTACACTAGAAAATAAGAAGAAAAGGCTAAAAAATCCTATCACTAATGCTACATTATAACAAAATTGAACTAGCATAACAACACAAAATAGAGAAAGAAAAGAGAAGGTGGGGTCGGAACTCATACCTTAGGGGAAGAAGGTGAGGGGTCTTGTGAGGGAAGAAGGAGAAGAGGAGAGTATGGATAGGAGAGTTAGGGTTTAGAGAGAGGGGGAGATTGGGGATTCTTTTGTTGAAGGGTCGGGTGTTTTTAGGGTGGGGGGGGGGGGTTTGATTGGTTTAAAATTAAAAGAAGAAGAGACGAAAAAGGAAGAAAACGGAAAAAAATAAAAAATAAAAAAAATACAAACCTGGTACCCCCCGCGGTCCACCGCGGCCGCGGAGGGATTTAATATCTGAGACACTGTTCACCGCGGTCCGCGCCGCGGTCGCGGTGAACTGTAGACCCCTCCAGTGATTTCCGCGGTCCACCGCAGTTGGCGCCGCGGTCGCGGGGGAATTTCGTCGCCCAGGCAGTGTGTCCCGCGGTCCTGGCCACGGTCGCGGGGCTGGCAACATCTTTTTTTTTCATACATGAAGTTACATACTACAATTTACAACTCATTCGTGGGTTGCCTCCCACGCAGCGCCTGATTTAACATCGCGGCACGACGCAACTATTGGATCATCACTCCTCATTCGCGTACTGGGGTTCTTTCAAATTGATCACCACTGTATCCCCTTTTCCTTCAGCTATTCCAAGGTAATGTTTCAACCTTTGCCCATTTACTGAGAACTTGTTTGTCCCATCTTCTGATTCGATCTCAACAGCTCCACTTGCGAACATTTGCACCACTCTAAATGGTCCTGACCATCGGGACTTTAACTTACCCGGAAACAATCTCAACCTTGAATTATACAGTAATACCTTGTCACCGGGTTTGAAATCTCTGTCCACAATGTGTTTGTCATGCAGCTTCTTCATTTTTTCCTTGTGGAGCCGCATGCTTTCAAAGGCTTGATATCTGAATTCTTCCAGCTCATGCAACTCTGTCAGTCGATTTTGTCCAGCTGCATTGGGATCCATGTTCAATTGCTTTAGTGCCCACCAAGCTCGATGTTCTAGCTCCACAGGCAGGTGACAGGCCTTCCCAAATACCAACTTGTATGGTGACATACCTATTGGTGTTTTGAATGCAGTCCTATAGGCCCAGAGTACATCGTCAAGCTTCTTTGCCCAATCAGTGCGTGTGGCATTCACAGTCTTGGTTAGTACACTCTTTATCTCTCTGTTGGAAACTTCAACTTGCCCACTGGTTTGTGGATGGTAAGGGGTAGCTACCTTGTGGCGTACATCATATTTTGCAAGCAATTTCTTGAAGGCTCTATTACAGAAGTGAGTGCCTCAGTCACTGATGATCGCTCTAGGTGTCCCGAATCGAGCGAATATGTTCTTTTTCAGAAATCCTACCACCACTCTTGCATCATTAGTGGGCAACGCTGCAGCCTCTACCCATTTAGACACGTAATCCACAGCAACAAGTATGTACTTATTGCCAAATGAGCTGACGAAGGGACCCATGAAGTCAATCCCCCAAACATCAAGCACCTCTACCTCTTGAATCGGGTTCATAGGCATCTCATGGCGACGGGAAATGTTCCCGGTCCGCTGACATTCATTGTAGCCCTTTACCCAAAGGTGCGCATCTCTAAACACAGTGGGCCAAAAGAATCCGGCCTCTAGCACTTTCGCGGCTGTCCTGACCCCTCCAAAATGTCCTCCGTATGCTGATGCCTGACAAGCCTGCAAAATCGAAGATTGTTCTATCTCGGGGACACACCTCCGGATAATATTATCAACACATATTCTAAACAAATAAGGCTCGTCCCAATAATACATGCGGCAATCACGATAAAACTTTTTCTTTTGGACAGATGAAAGGTCATAGGGTACTATACCGCAGGCCAGGTAGTTTGCAAAGTCTGCATATCATGGCGCATTCTCAAGACTAGCTGCGAGCAACTGCTCGTCTGGAAAGGTTTCCGGAATCTCTTCGACCTCGACTGATTTTTTAGCTCCATCAAGTCGCGATAGGTGATCAGCGACTTGATTTTCTGTGCCCTTGCGGTCACAAATTTCGAGGTCAAATTCTTGCAACAGCAGCACCCAACGAATCAGGTGCGGCTTAGACTCCTTCTTCTCAATCAGGTACCTGAGAGCTGCATGGTCAGTGTATACTATTACCTTGGAGCCAATCATATATGATCGGAACTTGTCGAAAGCAAACACCACCGCCAACATCTCCTTCTCCGTCACAGTGTAATTGAGCTGTGCACCGCTTAGCGTTCTGCTTGCGTAGTAAATCGGGTGCATCAGCTTATCCTTTCGCTGCCCCAAGACTGCTCCTATAGAATAGTCGCTTGCGTCACATATGAGCTCAAATGGTTGCTCCCAATTGGGTGCAACAATGATGGGTGCAGTCACCTACCTCTTTTTCAGTTCCGTAAATGCCAACCTGCAATCATTAGAAAACACAATGGGTTGATCCTTTTCGAGGAGTTTGCATAATGGGTTAGCAATTTTGGAAAAATCTTTTATGAATCGCCGGTAAAATCCGGCGTGTCCAAGGAAACTTCTCACCGCCTTGACCGAAGTAGGCGGTGATAGCTTTTCAATTACGTCAACCTTAGCATGGTCGACTTCAATTCCTTTACTGGACACTCGATGCCCTAGGACTATCCCTTCCTGTACCATAAAATGGCACTTCTCCCAGTTTAGCACTAAATTTGTCTCCACACATCTTTTAAGCACTCTTCTTAAGTTGTGAAGACAGTCTTCGAATGAATCTCCCACCACGGAGAAATCATCCATAAAGACTTCCATAATATCCTCCACCATATCTGTGAAGATGGCTAACATGCACCATTGAAAAGTCGCTGGTGCATTGCAAAGCCCAAAAGGCATTCTCCGAAAGGCAAAGATGCCATACGGACAGGTGAAGAATGTTTTCTCTCTATCCTTGGGGGCTATTGATATCTGATTGTACCCCGAATATCCATCTAAGAAACAAAAATATGATCTCCCGGCCAGCCTGTCCAACATTTGGTCAATGAAAGGCGAGGGGAAGTGGTCCTTTCGGGTGGCGGTGTTCAATTTCCGATAATCCATGAAAATCCGCCACCCTGTGACTGTACGAGTTGAGATCAACTCATTGTTTTCATTTTGCACAACAGTCATTCCCCCTTTTTAGGCACACATTGGACATGGCTGACCCAATTGCTATCAGAGATGGGGAAGATGATTCCCGCATCTAACCATTTGATCACCTCCTTCTTTACTACCTCTTTCATGTTCGGGTTCAGCCTTCGTTGATGTTCTCTGGAAGGTTTGTGCCCCTCTTCCAGGAGAATCTTATGCATACAGAAGGCTGGGCTGATACCCTTTATGTCTGCCATGGTCCAGCCAATGGCAGTCTTGTTTTCCTGCAGTACCTGTAAGAGCCGTTCTACCTGCACATCTAGCAAACCGGATGATATAATAACAGGCAAGGTCGAATCAGGGCCTAAGAACATATACCTTAGGTGAGCTGGGAGTGGCTTCAGCTCCAGCTTGGGTGGTTCCTCTATTGATGGCTTTGCTGGAGGTGTAGCCCTTTTTTCTAACTCAAGGGACTCGAACTGAGGTTCCCTTGTCCAGAATCCTTGGCCTTCAAGTGCCATGACCCACTCAGCTAACCCTTCATCATCCATCTCTTCTAAATTTGTCAGACATGCCTCTAATGGATCTTTAACAGTCAGGGTCACATCATCTTCTTGCAGGATCACATCTACTGCCTCCACTAAAGAGCAATTAGCATATTCGCTGGGTCTCCTCATAGATTGCTGAACATTGAATATGACTTCTTCATCGTTCAGTCTCATTTTTAATTCCCCAGTCTCACAATCGATCAGTGCTCTGCCAGTTGCCAAAAATGGTCTTCCTAGAATAAGGGGTATCTCCTCGTCTACCTGACAATCCAGAATAACAAAGTCTGTAGGGAACACGAACTTCCCCACTTGCACCAACACATCATCAAGAATACCAGTTGGCCTTTTCACCGTGCGGTCAGCCAGCTGTAGCAGCATCGAAGTCGGTCTAGCTCTGCCAATGCCCAATTTAGTGTACACAGCCAGCGGCATCAGATTTATGCTAGCCCCCAAATCACATAATGCCTTTGCAAAGGTATAGCTCCCAATTGTGCATGGAATAGTGAAGCTACCTGGATCAGACATCTTTTGAGCCATCGGTCTTGTCACTACTGCGCTGCAGGTCTGTGTCAGAGTCACAGTGGAAAGATCCTGAAAATCAAACTTTCGCGACATTAGATCCTTCATCATCTTTGCATAACCGGGCATCTCCCTCAAGGCATCCATCAAAGGAATATTCAACTGAATTTGACGCAGCATCTCCATGAATTTCTTGTATTGAACTTCCTTCTTTTGTTTTACCAGTCTCTGAGGGAAGGGTGCAGGTATCACCCTTTGTGCACTGCTTGCTGGCTTCTCTCTGTTGGAGTTTTCTGGCACAAGAGGTGCCACCTGTTCTGCAGCTTGCTCATTCATCTTTTCTTTGCCTTTTTCCTCATTACTCTGTTCAACCACCATTTCAGTAAGTTCTGTTGTTTCATCCACCTCTAATGGAACTGGAGCGGCTGGCGTACTCTCCTTGCTGGCTTGTATAACTTCCTGTTCTCTGTCTAGGTCTCTCCCATTCCGGAGACTTACTGCCATCAGCTGATTCGGGTTTTGCTCCTTGGGGTTTATGTTTGTGTCTGCAGGCAAGGTTCCCTGAGGGCGGTTGTTTAAATCCATGGACAGCTGTCCCAGCTGCGTTTCAATGTTCTTTATAGCTGAATCATGAACTGCCAATTTTTCCTGCACTTTATTATTTGTCCCAATGAGTTGCTAAAGCATACCCTTGATTTCCACCATGTTGTTATCTTGCTGCTGAGGAGGTGGTTGGTATGTTAATTGTTGCTGATTTTGCTGTGGATAGCCCTGTGGTCTCTGATATGGCACTGGCACCAATTGGCCTTGAGGGTTCATACCCCCAGGCTGTTGCATGTTTGGCCTGTACTGCTGATTTTGTGGCGGTCTCCCCTGCTGTCCTCCTTGTCTCTAACCCCCATAGTTGTTGACATAATTTATATCTTCCCTTGCCCCTTGATTTTCGCCTTCTCCGCTCCATGAACACACATAAGACTGATTAATACAAGGTGTACACAGTCCTCCATTTTTTGTATCAACAATGTGCACCTGTTTTGTACCCATCTCATCAATCTTCTTTGTCAATATGCTCATCTGGGTCATGAGTGTGGCCATGTTCTCTGGATGCGAATTATTTGGATCAAGAGGAACTGAATGCACTATGGGTGCCAGTGTTGTACCTCTAGTCATCCACCCCAAATTTTGCGACATCTTATCAAGAAGGATTTTGCACTCGGTGAATGTCTTACTCAACAAGGCCCCTCCAGCTGAAGTATCCACATTTGCTTTTAAATTGTCAGCTAGCCCCATGTAGAATCTCTGGCCGAGCATCTGGTCTGGAATGCCATGGTGAGGGCACTTCACTAGCATCCCTTTAAATCTTTCCCAAGTTTCTTTCAAGGACTCAGTTGGCTGCTGCTTATACTGCAATATTTCATCAATCTGTCTTGCAGTCTTGTTAGGCGGATAGAACTTGTTCAGGAACTGCTTGACTAATTCCTCCCATGTGACAATGGAGTTGATAGGGAGCAAATTTAGCCAAATCTGAGCTTCCCGGGTTACAGAGAATGGAAACAGTAACAGCTTGATAGCTTTCGGGGGTCACATTTGGCTACCTTTGGGTCATACAAATTGACAGAAAATTTTTCAAGTGTTGCTGCGGGCCTTCAATGTGTGATCCGGAGGACAATCCTTTATTCTGCAGTAGATGCAGCATATTGTTGGTTATCTGGAAGGTCTCCGCTTGGATTGCGGGCACAACTATGGCAGCGGCCAAGTTATCAGCTGTGGGCTGTGCCCAGTCATAAAGTGCAGCTTCGGGCACAAGAGGTGCCACTACTCTTACGTTGGGGTTTGCTGGCGGATCCCCAACGTTTCCACCGACATTGTCTGCGTCACCCATATCAAATTCGAGCTGGTGTGATTGTTGTGATTGTTGGAGTCTCTTGTTGGCACGGTTCAATGCCCTGAATGTTTTCTCGGGGTCTGAGAGTCCTTCTAGCAGTTCTCCAGTCCTCGAAGAATTTCTAGGCATACACCTGAATTCCACAAGAGTTCAAACGTTAGAATTTCAATGAAAAGATTGGGTATAGAGAAAACTGACTACACTAAGAATTTTTGTACTTCTTTCAATTGTAATTGATAACACCGTTAATTTCCCGGCAACGGCACCAAAATTTGATAACGCCAAACTAAGCCTTATAAAAAAACACACGGACGTAGCAAATATAGTCTGAGTAATTCTGCCCAGAGTCGAACCACAGAGAATTAACCTATCAATTACTTTTGTCGGACTTACTAAATTCACAGAATCAATTTCCCCAAACTTTGTGATTCACAATTGATGATATATCTAACAACTAAACTGAAAATAAATACAGCTGAAAGTTAACTAAGTTTGCTTGTATATAATTGGAATAAGGTCTAAGGTAATGGTTTCCCCCGTTGTTGATTTCCTTGGTTGAACATGTTTTATAACTGAGACTTAGTTGTCTCCATCAATCATGAACACTACAGCTATCATAAATCTTTCTCAAGCAATTATGATAATTTACTAGACGCACCCTCTCAAGCTACGCTAGCTAGATTCGCATTACGGTTCACTTAGATTGCACGCGAGGCATCGTTATCTCTAATCCAACCTCTAAACCCTCGGTTACGACTCTCGTCTATACTCCGGGAGTGATGTTGTTCATACAATTACCTAAATATGCACTCTCTCTCAAGCAGATACATACTAAATAGGGACGGATAATTGAGGGCCCTTCCAATTAACCACAATCAAAACGTAGATGAACAAATAGAGATTAACAACCAATTCAAAACTATATTATTATAACAACCAAGTCATCCCCAACGGGTTTCACCAAAACCTTAGATTAAAGTATTTAGCTACTCATAACAAAGTAAGAGAAAACAACTAAATTATCCATAATGGAAGAATTGCAAGAAAAAATAGAAGAGATAAAGAACTATGATGTTTTTGGGTGATCTCTCACACTTGTTCCTCCTCCAAAAGTAATCTCAAAACAAGCCTACCCTATCTTGGGCGAGTTTCTACATCTTATAAGGGTTTTACAAAACTTTCCCCGAATTGACACTTTGGCCCCTAAATTTCCAAGTCGTGAACAGTTCACCGCGGCCGCGGCGTGGACCGCGGTCGACCGCGGTGAACTCTTCCTGAGCCTATTTTTTGTGTTTTGTCCCCACGCTCTGCTCCGCGGTCCACCGCGGTCGCGGTGGACTTTTTGTCCAGTCATTTTCTTTTGCTCCTTTGTGTTCGAGTACTTCTTGAGTGGGTGTTTTCTTCACATTATTGCCTCCAAACACTTCATGTTGCTTCCTCACATATAATATTCCCTGCGAAACCAAATAACACGCATTTTGTTGGCAATTTACCTTATAAAACAACAACAAAGCATTAGCAATTAAGGTGTAAATATCAACTATATAGCCTACTATCAACACCCCACACTTAAATTCCCCAGTCTCACAATCGATCAGTGCTCTATCGGTTGCTAAAAATGGTCTTCCTAGAATAAGGGCATCACTTCGTCTACCTGACAATCCAGAATAACAAAGTCTGCATGGAATACGAACTTCCCCACTTGCACCAACACATCGTCAAGAATACCAGTTGGCCTTTTCACCGTGCGGTCAGCCAGCTGTAGCAGCATCGAAGTCGGTCTAGCTCTGCCAATGCCCAGCTTGGTGTACACAACCAGCGGCATCAGATTTATGCTGGCCCCCAAATCACATAATGCCTTTGCAAAGGCATAACTCCCAATTGTGCATGGAATAGTGAAGCTACCTGGATCAGACATCTTTTGAGCCATCGGTCTTGTCACTACTGCGCTGCAGGTCTGTGTCAGAGTCACAGTGTCCTGAAAATCAAACTTTCGCGACATTATATCCTTTATCATCTTTGCATAACCGGGCATCTCTCTCAAGGCATCCATCAAAGGAATATTCAACTGAATTTGACGTAGCATCTCCATGAATTTCTTGTATTGAACTTCCTTCTTTTGTTATACCAGTCTCTGAGGGAAGGGTGCAGGTATCACCCTTTGTGCACTGCTTGCTGGCTTCTCTCTGTCGGAGTTTTCTGGCATAAGAGGTGCCACCTGTTCTGCAGCTTGCTCATTCATCTTTTCTTTTCCTTTTTCCTCATTACTCTGTTAAACCACCACTTCAGTAAGTTCTGTTGTTTCATCCACCTCTAATGGAACTGGAGCGGCTGGCGTACTCTCCTTGCTGGCTTGTATAATTTCCTGTTCTCTGTCTAGGTCTCTCCCATTTCGGAGACTTACTGCATTAGCTGATTCGGGTTTTGCTCCTTGGGGTTTATGTTTGTGTCTGCAAGCAAGGTTCCCTGAGGGCGGTTGTTTAAAGCCATGGACAGTTGTCCCAGCTGCATTTTAATGTTCTTTATAGCTGAATCATGTACTGCCAGTTTTTCCTGCACTTTATTATTTGTCCCAATGAGTTGTTGAAGCATACCCCTGATTTCCACCATGTTGTTATCTTGCTGCTGAGGAAGTGTTTGGTATGTTAATTGTTGCTGATTTTGTTGTGGGTAGCCCTGTAGTCTCTGATATGGCACTGGCACCAATTGGCCTTGAGGGTTCATACCCCTAGGTTGTTGCATGTTTGGCCTGTACTGCTGATTTTGTGGCGGTCTCCACTGCTGTCCTCTTTGTCTCTGACCCCCATAGTTGTTGACATAATTCATATCTTCCATTGCCCCTTGATTTTCGACTTCTCCGCTCCATGAACACATATAAGACTGATTAATACAAGGTGTACACAATCCTCCATTTGTCGTATCAACAATGTGCACCTATTTTGTACCCATCTCATCAATCTTTTTTGTCAATATGCTCATCTGGGTCATGAGTGTGGCCATGTTCACTGCATGCGTATTATTTGGATCAAGAGGAACTGAATGCACTATGGGTGCCAGTGTTGTACCTCTAGTCATCCACCCCAAATTTTGCGACTTCTTATCAAGAAGGCTTTTGCACTCGGTGAATGTCTTACTAAAAAATGCACCTCTAGCTGAAGCATCCACATTTGCTTTTAAATTGTCAGCTAGCCCCATGTAGAGTCTCTGGCCAAACATCTGGTCTGGAATGCCATGGTGAGGGCACTTCACTAGCATCCCTTTAAATCTTTCCCAAGTTTCTTGCAAGGACTCAGTCGGCTGCTGCTTATACTGCAATATTTCATCACTCTGTCTTGCAGTCTTGTTGGGCGGATAGAACTTATTCAGGAACTGCTTGATTAATTCCTCCCAGGTGACTATGGAATTGATAGGGAGCAAATTTAGCCAAGTCTGTGCTTCCCGGGTTACAGAGAATGGAAACAGTAACAGCTTGATAGCTTCCGGGGTCACATTTGGCAGCCTTTGGGTCATACAAATTGACAGAAAATTTTTCAAGTGTTGCTGCGGGTCTTCAATATGTGATCCGGAGAACAATCCTTTATTCTGCAGTAGATGCAGCATATTGTTGGTTATCTGCAAGGTCTCCGCTTGAATTGCAGGCACAGCTATGGTAGTGGCCAAGTTATCAGCTGTGGGTTGTGCCCAGTCATAAAGTGCAGCTTCGGGCACAAGAGGTGCCACTACTCTTACGTTGGGGTTTGCTGGCGGATCCCCAACGTTTCCACCGACGTTGTCTGCGTCACCCATATCAAATTCGAGCTGGTATGATTGTTGTGATAGTTGGAGTCTCTTGTTGGCACGGTTCAATGCCCTGAATGTTTTCTCGGGGTCTGAGAGTCCTTCTAGCAGTTCTCCAGTCCTCAAAGAATTTCTAGGCATACACCTGAATTCCACAAGAGTTCAAACGTTAGAATTTCAATGATAAGATTGGGTATAGAGAAAACTGACTACACTAAGAATTTTTGTACTTCTTTCAATTGTAATTGATAACACCGTTAAATTCCGCGGCATCGGCGCCAAAATTTGATAACGCCAAACAATGCCTTATAAAAAGACGCACAGACGTAGCAAATATAGTCTAAGTAATTCTGCCCAGAATCGAACCACAAAGAATTAACCTATCAATTACTTTTGTCGGACTTACTAAATTCACCGAATCAATTTCTCCAAACTTTGTGATTCACAATTGATGATATATCTAACAACTAGACTGAAAATAAATAACAGCTGAAAGTTAACTAAGCTTGCTTTGTATATAATTGGAATAAGGTCTAAGGTAATGGTTTCCCCCGTTGTTGATTTCCTTTGTTGAATATGTTTTATAACTGAGACTTAGTTGTCTCCATCAATCATGAACGCTCCAGCTATCATAAATCTTTCTCAAGCCATTATGATAATTTACTAGACGCACTTTCTCAAGCTACGCTAGCTAGATTCGCATTACGGTTCACATAGATTGCACCCAAGGTATCGTTATCTCTAATCTAACCTCTAAACCCTCGGTTGTGCTCGTCTGTACTCCGGGAGTGATTTACCTAAATATGCACTCTCTCTCAAGCAGATACATACTAAATAAGGACGGATAATTGAGGGCCCTTTCAATTAACCACAATCAAGACGTAGATGAACAAATAGAGATTAACAACCAATTCAAAACTATATTAATATAACAACCAAGTCATCCCCAACAGGTTTCACCAAAACCTTAGATTAAAGTATTTAGCTACTCATAAAAAAGTAAGAGAAAACAACTAAATTATTCATAATGGAAGAATTGCAAGAAAAAATAGAAGAGATAAAGAACTATGATGTTTTTGGGTGATTTCTCACACTTGTTCCTCCTCCAAAAGTAATCTCAAAACAAGCCTACCCTATCTTGGGCGAGTTTCTACATCTTATAAGGGTTTTATAAAACTTACCCCGAATTGACACTTTGGCCCCTAAATTTCCAAGTCATGAACAGTTCACCGCGGCCGCGGCGTGGACCGCGGTCGACTGCGGTGAACTCTGCCTGAGCCTATTTTTTGTGTTTTGTCTCCGCGCTCTGCTCCGCGGTCCACCGCGGTCGTGGTGGACTTTTGTCCAATCATTTTCTTTCGCTCCTTTGGGTTCGGGTACTTCTTGAGTGGGTGTTTTCTTCACATTATTGCCTCCAAACACTTCACGTGGCTTCCTCACATATAATATTCCCTGCGAAACCAAATAACACTTTTTAAAGCATTTTGTTGGCAATTTACCTTATAAAACAACAACAAAGCATTAGAAATTAAGGTGTAAATATCAACTATATAGCCTACTATCAATACCTTAACCACATCAGTATTATTTCTATCTTGTTGCTCCACCATCGATCCTTCTCAATTGCTTTTACTCGCTCAATGTGGTGATATGTTTCTCCTTCGAGTTTGCTCTTTTCTTTGCAACAACATAGGGTTGCTTCCATCTTCGTGAATGGTCATCTCTTGATGATTCCACTCGAACTTCACAGCTTGGTATAGAGTAGGATCGACTGCCCCAGCTGCGTGTATCCATGGTTGTCAGAATAACAAGTTGTAGGTGGCGGATATGTCTGGCACTTGGAATTCAACGTCAAACCAGGTCGGACTTATCTGTAGATCAAGTTTGATTTCTCCGATAATTGCTCTCTGAGATCCATCTAACGCTTTCACATTCATGCTTCCAATCATATCTCATGCAGGCCATTACCTAGTCTTTTAAAAGTAGTCAGCGGGTATATGTTCAGGCTCGAACCTCCACCTATCAGGACACTGGCAATGAACTTGTCTTCAAATTGCATAGTGATGTGCAATGCTTTGTTGTGACTCAACTCTTCTGGTGGTAGCTCATCTTTGTGGAAAGTAATCTTGTGACTCTCCAGTACATGTCCTACCATGTTAGCTATCTCCCCACTAGTGATACCGGCGGGCACGTAAGCTTCACTCAATACTTTCATTAAGGCATTCTTGTGCGCGTATGAATTTTGCAATAGTGACAAGATGGATATCTGATGACGTCCAAATCCACTACTAAAAAGTAAATGGACACGGTCGCATGCAATATAATTTACCCAACTATGAGTCGGAGTCGAATCCCACAGAGAACAATATGTAGGCAATTAGGCGTGTAAGAGAATTATCACTTATTATGTTAAGCCAAACACTTAGAGAAGTTGTGAGAAAATATTTATATCTAAATGCGAAAATGTAAACTAACCTAGAAGGCAAGTAAAATGATCAATGGCTACAACCATGGATGCATTAGGAATTACACTCAAGTAACGCTCCGATGTATTTCACAATTTTACAAATACGAGCAAGTTTATGTTAATTAGCCTCGGTGATAATTCTATATTAGCTTCTTCCAAAGACTAACAAGACTTCCTAATTGAATAACATAGGTGTATAACATGGGTGTCAATTAGTGTCTGAATCTTGTCCTTCTACATGTAGCATTCTTTAATGGTATGAACCTCCATCCCGAATGACAGGCACAAGTTTTGTAGGGGTTAACCCACTAGGAAGGATTCTCAACAGCAACAACAGGAATCGGGGTGACGTAACCAGCGGCCTTTAGTCTCTCATGCAATTGAGCTATGGGTTCGGCTATTGGGGTATATTGTTTGGGAGCTCTGCGGACAAAATTTGGTCGTAGCTTTGGGTGTTTTTCGCGGGCAAGTGGAGTGAATGGTAATATACAGGTTGGGTATTATATGTATGGTAGGTGGTGGCAGGGTATTGGTATTTTGGAGGTGAGGGTTGGTATGTGGGTGGAGGTGTTTGGTATATATGGGGAGACTTAGGTCCCTGGGCTACTATCACGGCACCCACTTCTTTCTTCTTCGAGATACCTCTTGATTGCAAGGATTTGTTTGTGGCTTGCTGTGCCTCGAAATTGGTCACCATCCCGCTCTTGATTCCTTCTTCCATACTTTCTCCTAATTTGATGATGTTTGAGACCTTGTGATTCTCGATAACCATCAACCTTTCATAATACTGCAAATCTATATCTCTAACAAAGAACTTGTTCATTTGTTCTTCTTCAAGTGGCGGCCTCACCTTTGCGGTATCTGATCTCCATCTAGTAGCATACTCGCAGAAGGTTTCTGTCAGCTTCTTCTTGAGGCTCTGAGTATAGATGGCATCTTGTGAATTCTCTGTATTGAACCTGAATCTTTCCTTGAAATTTGATATGATGCTCGCCCAATTTGCCCACTTCTTCAAATTCTGGCTAATGTACTAAGATAATGCATCTCCTGTAAGAATTCGCATTAACAGTTTCATGTGGATTTGTTCATTACCGCTCCCACAAGCTCGTCACAGTAGGTTCTCATATGTACCTTAGGATCACTAGTGCCATCAAACGTCTCAAATTTTGGAGGTTTGTCACCCTCCGACAATGTTACATCCGGCTGGATGAACAAGTCTTCATAGTTTAAACCTTCAATACCTTTCCTGCCTTCGACACTCTCGACTCTCCTGTTAGTTTCTTGAGTACTTCTACAATGATTCAAATGAGCAAGTCCTACTCTGGCAGCTCAGGTATGTCTAGGGTTCTGAATATATAGTTTTTCCATGTGTATCAGGTTTCCTAGATGAGTTCCTAGAACATTGGTATTGATGATGTCCAAATCCACTACTAGAAAGTAAATAGACACGGACGCATGCAATATAATTTACCAACTATGAGTCAGGGACGAATCCCACAGAGAACAATATGTAGGCGATTAGGCGTGTAAGAGAATTTTCACTTGTTATGCAATGCCAAACACTTAGAATAACTTTTGAGAAAATTTTTATAACTAAATGCGAAAATGTAAACCAACCTAGAAAGCAAGTAAAATGATCAACAGCTACAAGTATGGATACACGGGGAATTACACTCAAGTAATGATCCAATGTATTTCACGATTTTACAAATACGAGCGAGTTTATGTTAATTAGTCTCGGGTAATAATTCTATATTAGCTTCTTCCAAAGACTAACAAGACTTCCTTATTGAATTATCCCTAAAACAATTCATAGATTAAGCACACCCGAATATGGCTACAAGTAGTTCAATCCTATCCCTAGGTAGAATCTATAAAATGAGGGTTAAAGCCTCAATTTCTTGTTAATTAATCTCTCCCAACACCAACTAATCTTTTCCAAAACTAATTCGAAGTTAATGGGCGAGTCCTAGGGTTATCTAATCACTTTGGAAACATTAAAGAACAAGAATAATTAAACTAACAATAACGCACTTCAATATAACTGAAAATCATTTAATACATAAGCACAACAAGATATTTAATCCACACTTTAAATATGAATATTCCCGTAAACAAGATTCAAGTGTTGGAATAAGCACTACACACTTAGATATTCAATACCAAGCAGGGAATAAGAAATTCTCAACCAAAAGCTTCAAATCTTCAAGACCCAAGTGTGTGTGCAAGAACCCTAGCTCAAAAACTTGTTTCTCTCTAGTCTAAGGACTGAAAATAAGCAAAAGATTTACCAATGGATCTGCCAAAGATTTTCCAAAGATAGTTTTTAAATGAACTAGGTCATGTATTAAAGGGTTTGGGGCCAAAAACATCTGAAATGACAAAAATGCCCAGAACTGAAGCACGATTTTCGTAGTTGCGAGTAATAGTTCGCAATTGCGAACCTAGGGATTACTGTTGCATATCGCATTTGCGATCTTATGTTTGCAATTGCAAACTTGACACCGTGCATTGACTTTTCGCATTTTCAAAGGTGCACTGCCTGGTTTGACTTCGCATTTGCGGTTCCTCCATCGAAATTGCGATCTCTGCTGCCTACGCATTTTCCACATTGATGTCTCAATCGCGACACCTGAGGCCAATTTCCAGATTTCTTCTTTTCAACGTCTTTTTGACTCATTTTCACTTGGTTTCTTCATGATCACTTCTAAATCATAGAGAACCTATAAAATAGAAATAAATGACATTAAACAAATGATTTTATCACTCAAACATAGCAAAAATATAGGCTTAAAGACAAGATAGTTGGTAAAATACCAACTTATCAAACCCCCAAACTTAAACTATTGCTTGTCCTCAAGCAATGAAAGCGACAAAATCTCCTCCCAAGTATTTAACTAACTAGTGCATCCATATTATGCCAAGTCAAAAAAAGTCTAATGTAAGCACAAACACATGACTTCGATAGGTACAAACAATTAACCCAAAACATATGAATTACCAAAAACTTCTCATGAATTTCATTACAATTCAAGCGCTTAACACTATGCAAATCAGAGTAGCAATCAAGTCATGACACTAAAGCTTCAAAACTTGCCTCTTTATCACAATTAACTTCCTTTGTTCATTCCTCCCAATTGAAATGGGATTAAATTCACAACTCAAATCTCATGTGCTCCCACACTTAAGAGAGAATCCCACACTCATAAATTTCAATTCAAAGATGTTCAAATGCACACAAGCAGTACCATAGGCTTGCCCTTCATGTATTTCTTCACTAATGTAGACAAACTTGGTTCGAAATCAATTAGGACTTAAAGGGTTTTAGTTTAGGCTTTTGGTTAAAGTAGGGCACAATTTTGGTTAGAGTCACTCAGAACCTCCTAAGCACTACAATTTTTCACAATCAAAGTACACTTTCTTCAAGAACTTTTCCACCCTTTCTTCATTTTTTTTATCATCTAGTCTTCCATTTATTCACAATTCCTTATTTTTCCTTCCTTTTTTTCAAATACTACTCTTTTTCTCTTTTCTTTATTTATTATTAACTTTCACCTTTTGAGACACTTCCACATCACAACTTTTCCCACCTTCACCCCGAAACTTAGGGTTTTAGCTTATATTTATACTTTCAAAGTACTTAGGAAGGTAGGGTGCCAAAATATGAATCAATAAAGACGAAGGGTTAAAGCTTGTAACATGGTTGCCAAAAAAAGGCTAAAGGCTCAAAATGGGTTGACTAGGAAAAATATGCAAGGGTAGGAAATTTAAAGCACAACGGTCCAAGGAAGGCCTAACATCATTTTTCAAACCAACTTAGTCTAGGAATTTGCCTTGAAGCACATTCTGTGAAAGTTCTAGACTACAAATAATGCAAACGAACTCACAATGAATCTCACCACACATGGCACATGAACACTCAAGTGGAATACAAATCCAAAATCTGAAACCAATGGCTGAAAGACGTTACATATAGCATAAGAAGCTATTTAGTGAATCAAAGAGCCAAAATTGAGTTTATAAGTCATGACAATGATCTTTGCTTCAATCATTTTTCTTTTTAAAAATCTTCATATGTCGAGGTTTAAATTATGTTGGTACCAAGCAAGCCACAAATTGGCCAATGGGCACAAACCCCAACTCAAACCACTTATTCTTCCTAAATTAACCAAAAACTATTTGTAAACTACAAGACTAATTCCCTTAAGAAAGTAGCCTAGCTATCCATCATCGGGAAAAGTCAACAAAAAAATTACTAAACCGGTTCAAAAAGAAAATTAGCATCCTCGGGAAAAAGAACCATGGTACAAAGAAAACCAAGGATATCGCATCCAAAATAAAACTTACTATTTTTAAAAAAAATTAAGAAGCTAATAAACATCAAGTCAATAAAACATACTATATATAAAAACAAAAATTCAAGAAGCTAGTAAACATACTAATATAACTCATCACATGAAAACAAACAAATTACCAATCTACCATATCCACAGTTATACAAGAAGCCACCCCCAACTAAAGATGTTGCAATGTCCCCAATGCAACTAAACACAATAGAGTAAAATGGTGAAAAGCGCTCCCTGAATACTGCATCAAGTGCTTTCCATGCTGTTTGAATCAGTCTCATCCTCCTCCTCTTCTTCATACTCGGGCCAATGAACCGGAGCATCATCAACATCTTCCGGCTTGGTCGATGGCACTGGCTCTTGAGGCTTTAAAACTTTCCATAGCCCCTTCGCACCCTTCCACATGCGGGTGAAGAATTTATCTCTCTTCTTCTCCCTTTTCTTCATCCTGGTGTGTGCATTTGCCAACTTGTCATGGGAAGTGCTCAAAGTACCGTGCGTTGTGGCCAAATCAGTGTATGCCTTCTCCAGCTTCTTAAGGTGATCCCCCTGTTTCTTCTGATCATCAAGATACTTTTGAAACTCTTTCTTTGAAATGTTCTCCCAGATGTTTCCCAGGTCCCTGTGGAAGGCCAGCTACTAGGTCGTGAATTAGCCGTATTTCCTCAGAAAGAATAGCAAATGGTCCTCCTGCAGAAGAAGATGGTTGGATACCCTGGTCGGTCTGAGAAGAAGATCCCAACTTTCTCTTTATGTTCTTGATGGCTCCGCCCTCTCCTCTATTCTTCAAGAGATTAATAGGCTTCCCCGGCTTTATCCAGTTGTCTCTCGAATCCTCCTTAACCCCAGAAAGTTGGCACAGCTCAGTGATAAGAGATGGGAATATAAATGATGTACCATTCTGAAGCCGATACTCCCTTAGTTCATTGATGAAAATCTTACCAACGTTGAGCTGAATACTATCAAGAATGGAGGCTACCATTTGAGCTCTCGTTACCGGTACATTGCGTATATTCGACACAGGGGAGATGCGACTGCTTATGATGGCCAGCCATATCATTGCTTCAGCAGTGAATTCTTTGGACGTGATCCCTCTCTTTTCAATTGCACATGGAACATCCACACCCGGGCATAATTTGGAGACCAACCACTCCCTTAAGGCACAATCTTTTGCATGGAATGGTGCCATGTCATGGTCTTGTAGGTGATAGACTTGGTTCACAGCTTCTGCTCTAAAATGCACCATTTTGCCGCGAATCCTCATCTTTAGCTTCTTTAACCTGATGGCTGGAAGATTCGCATAGAACTCCCTCACCCATTGCTCATTGGCTCCGCAAGGTTGAGGGGCAAAACAAGTCCATCCCATATCTACAAGCCTTTGATGGAACTCGAGAAGACGTTCCGGGACCTTATCGAGCTCTATACCACTTTCCGGTAGCACTTTCTTCGAAATCAGCTCAGCATAATACGATTCCAGGCATTCCAATGACAAAAACCGGTGTTGGTCATAGTTCTCCTCCATTTCCAAAGGATTTTCATGCGCGGATTCATCAGAGTTAGAGCTCATTTTTAGCATATGATACCTGTAAAGAAAGTATTGGAGTGAAAATAAGGTATGGCTATGAAATATATTGCAAAATGAGTCAAATATGCCAAAGAAATGATTGGACAGTAAAAACCCGGCATTGGAAAAAATTAGGATTTCCAAATCTGCAGGTGCCTGCTCTCTGTTGTCACAATTGCGACATTTTCTTCGCAATCACGAAGGCGATATGAAACTCAGGATTTTGCAAATGCGACTGATTCTTCGCAATTGCGAAGGTGGTAAGAACTGACTTTTTCAATTGCGACCACCTCTTCGCAAATGAGAAGCTCGCAAATGCAAAGAGGCCATCGCAATTGCAACCTCATCGTCTCCAACCATAGAACAATCCCAAGATCCAAGAAGTTTCGAACGAAATCACATTTTTAAATACACCAATCCGTTTTTAGGCACACAAACATGCAATAAACTTCACACACAACCACGAGTTGAAGAAATTTCAATGATTCGGCCAAGAATCACATTCGGGCCTTTCATCGATCACATATTAAGCACACAAAATCACTTCTATTTTAACAAAGTCATGGGTACTCAAACTTCCCCATTTTTCAAGCAATGAACTAGGCTCACACTCTCAACCAACCTCACCCAGAGATCAATACATGATTTGAGTAATTTTTTTAAACAATTTCTAATAGAAGAAGGACCCATTTGAAATCTAGGTTTTGATAAATAAAGTAGAGAAGAAGAAGAAGAAGATGATGATGATGATGATGATGATGATGATGATGATGATGATGATGATGAAGCAATAGAACAATAAAAGCGTAAAGATTAAGTCTTCATACCTTGATGCTTGCAATTAGGATTAAAGATGGTGGAACTTGAGAGTTAGAAGAGTAAGGAAGATGAAGGTCGTGTATCTTTTGAAGAGCCTCAAATTTTCTAACATTTATTCAAAGTGAAACACATTTACCCGTTTAAGTCCTCTGATGTCACATTTGCGATTCAACTTTCGAAATTGCGAACTTCAAAAAATCCTGTAGAGGATGCAAATACGACAATTTCTTGGATTTCGCAATGTGCCAAGTTTGCAAATGCAAACATATGTTCGCAAATGCAAACACTGCTTGTGCAATTTCCAATAGCTACTGGTTTTTGGCTCTCCGATAACCCCGTCCTGCTCAAATCAACTCCAAAAATTGTGAAACTTGGAAGATTAGTCAAAAACAATATAATAAGCTATTCTTGAAAAGAAAATTTCAAAAATGACTAAAATTTTAAAAACGATGGGTTGCCTCCCAACAAGCGCCGAACGTCGTGGCACGACGCGGATCAACTTTGCCACTTTTCTCACCACTTGGATGATATGAACTGGGCACCCAACTTGTAATCAAGCTTCTGACGACGAGAGGTGGGGGTGGTAAGTTGATGATCAAGCCAAACTTTAATTTCTTCATTTTGCATTTCTTGGCTTTCATGTGAGGAATGTCATTTTGCCTTCTTGTTCCCTCAAATTGTAAGATGTATGGCCTTTGCCTTTCCTCCTCGCAATTCCTCATTGACTTGTATAGTTCAATTCCCATATCACCACACAATTCCAATGTTGAGAAATGCTTGGAATGTGACATCAATCTTCCAAATTGCAATTTTTTCCGGATTTTGACATCCTCTTTGTCCCCCGGACTAGAGTCATTTTCAAACACATCTTGAAATTTATTAGTTGACACTAATTCCATATCTTTCTTGGCATCACTAACAAGCATGGAGTCGGTTGGCGGATGTTCAATTCTTGATTCCTCAAAATAAAGCTCACTTTCTTCTTTGAAGTCGGACTTTTCTTGACTTCTTTCCACACTCTCAAGTTGGTGGGCATAGTGAGCCTCAACCAATATTTTCATTTGATCTTCCAAAGTGTGGATTTTCTCATAATTTTAAGTCAATACTTGCTTCAAGTCCTCGAGTGCAAAGTTGTGCTTCTCCTCATT
Organism: Nicotiana attenuata; assembly: GCF_001879085.1. Taxonomy (NCBI): domain Eukaryota; kingdom Viridiplantae; phylum Streptophyta; class Magnoliopsida; order Solanales; family Solanaceae; genus Nicotiana; species Nicotiana attenuata. The sequence goes on from NW_017676473.1 coordinate 36,799, forward strand.
TTCAAGAATGACCTCCAACATGAGCATCATCCTCTCATTGTGAGTATTTGAGAGTTCTGCTTGGTTTTGATCAAGTGCCAAAGAAGGATTTTCGGCTTCAACCTCCAAGGAAGGTTCTTGGCTATCATTCACTTTTGAGGCTCTTTGGACCTCTAAAGCTTCAATCATTTCTCCGATTTGTAAGTTCAACATTTCAAGCACCAAATCATTTTGGAGGTTGTTTTCCAAAAGCTCCTCCAAGGCATTTTGCTCTTTGTTTCCTCCTTCAAGTAAGCATTCTAACATGAGCTTGAACTCTCAATTTTGACCATGGTCAATTTCTTCCACCTCCATATCCCTGTAAATTTCATCACAAAACGTAGAATCATCATAGCGGGGGCATGGGGAAGGGAAGGATAAATAAGCAAAATACTCCCAATGACCACTTTGACGACCACACTTATCGTAAATACTCCACTCATGGGTTTGAGATTGTGCGCACAATCTGCCCAGGGAGAATTTAAATAATTTTGCCACGAGTGTGGTCCTCCACAATAAGGACAAGGGTCATCAAAGCATGAACATCTACCATCCGACCAATTTTCATCACATGATGCCATTTTTTTTAAAACTTTTTAAAAAAAACTAAGAAAATAAACAAGAAACGAACAAGAAAAATAGCCTAAGGTAAGAAAGATAATTACACAAATATTCACATGTTTGAACCAAAGCACTTACGATTATTTCTCAAACAACCTAAGTACGCCAAATTGTTCCCCGGCAATGGCGCCAATTTTGATGACGTCCAAATCCACTACTAAAAAGTAAATGGACACGGTCGCATGCACTATAATTTACCAACTATGAGTCGGGATTGAATCCCGCAGAGAACAATATGTAGGCGATTAGGCGTGTAAGAGAATTATCACTTGCTATGCAATGCCAAACACTTAGAATAGTTTTTTGAGAAAATATTTATAACTAAATGCGAAAATATAAACTAACCTAGAAAATAAGTAATATGATCAATGGCTACAAGTTTGGATACACGGGAAATTACACTCAAGTAACGATCCAATGTATTTCACGATTTTACAAATACGAGCGAGTTTAGGTTAATTAGCCTCGGGTAATAATTCTATATTAGCTTCGTCCAAAGACTAACAAGACTTCCTAATTGAATTATCCCTAAAACAATTAAGAGATTAAGCACACCCAAATACGGCTACAAGTAGTTCAATCCTATCCCTAGGTAGAATCTATAAAATAAGGGTTAAAGCCTCAAGTTCTTGTTAATATATCTTTCCCAACCCCACATAATATTTCCCAAAATTAACTCGAAGTTAGGCGAGTCCTAGGGTTAGAGAATCCCTTTGGAAACATTAAAGAACAAGAATAATTAAAGTAACAATAACTCGCTTCATAATAAATAAAAATCGTTCAATACATAAGCACAACAAGATATTTAATACACACTTTAAACATATCAAGTGTTGAAATAAATACTATACACTTAGATATTCAACACAAAGCAAGGAAATGAAGAAATGAACATAAATGGGTAAGAAATTCTCAACCAAAAGCTTCAAATCTTCAAGACCCAAGTGTGTGTAAGATCCCTAGCTCCAAAACTTGTTTCTCTCTTGTCTAAGGACTGAAAATAAGCCAAAGATTTGCCAAAAGATCTGCCAAAGATTTGCCAAATATATTTCACAAATGATCTAGGTCGTGTATTAAAGTGTTTGGGGCCAAAAAAATGTGAAATGACATAACTGCCATAACTGAAGCATGATTTTTGCAATTGCGAACCCAGGGATTGCTATTGCATATCGCATTTGCGATCTTATGTTCGCAATTGCGAACTTGACACTGTGCACTGACTTTTCGCATTTGCGAAGCTTGACTGCCTAGTTTGACTTCGCATTTGCGATTCTTCCATCGCAATTGTGACCTCTGCCGCCTTCGCATATTCCACATTGATGTCGCAATTGCGACAACTGAGGCAAATTTCCAAATTTCTTCTTTTCAACGTCTTTTTGACTCGTTTTCACTTGGTTTCTTCATGATCACTTCTAAATCATAGAGAACCTATAATATAGAAGTAAATGATATTAAACAGATGATTTTATCACTCAAACATAGCATAAATATAGGCTTAAAGATAAGATAAGTTGGTAAAATACAAACTTATCAGGTATACGGGTGATAATTGATTGAAGTTTGAGGGGGATCAGGGGTAAGTTGTGGTGCATTTTGAGGAGTTTAATAAGTGGTGGTTTGTAGATATTTTGTCGGGTCATGGTGGTATTGTTGAAGGGTTTGTACTAGTGGTGGGCTAAGATTTTGAGGAGGTGCGGGATTGTGATACTAGTGCGTAGTGGGAAGATTTTGTGGACCTATGTGTGATAGATTTTTGTTTTGTGTGTTTTGCGGTGGTGTTTGGTTATGAGTGGTTGTGTTTTATTGGCTGATGTCAGGGGCATTTAGAGTAAGGGAAAGGTTTGCCAGATTTCGGACCTGCTCAAGCTGCCTTACAACTCCAAGATTTTCTGCGCCAAATGTAGACCAACTCGTTTTGTCATGGCGTACTTCTTCCATCCGAGGTTTCAACATTCTCCGCCATGGTAGCATTGTCTTTTATTACCATTTAGATCATCCATCTTCCCTTTGTCTTTGCCTTTGCCTTTACTTTTCGGGTCGCTAGGTGGAGGACCTCTGGATCTGGTGTGGTAAGTTGATGATGCCAGAATGCACGAACCAGCCTTTGGGAATGAGAATAATCAAAAGAAATAAAAACAAAAGCTAACCAAGTCAGTAAGGCAAAGTAAAAGAATGTTTGCAATATTTAAGCATGCATTACATAAGGTTATGCAATAATTCGCATCCTAATTTGGGGACCTCATTGTGCCCGAGGTAGGCCTAAGCTACATATAGACTTGGAGAAAAATTCATGCCAACATTGACTCATTCCATTAAGGTGAAAATAATCCAAATCAATCGACATAATAATTATAAATTCAGTAACGGCATCAAGCCTTATTATATCGAAATCTAATCTATTCTAGAAAGCAGTAAAGAACATTATCTCCTAGTCTACTTGGTCCCTAAAGGACCTTCTCCGTGCTAGGCTCTTTTGACCCCATCAATCATATTCCCCAGATCGTGCATGTCCAGTAGCAAGTAAGCCTTTGCCAGTTTCCCTCCTTCATCATCGTCCATGCCTTGAAAATCCCAAAGCCTCTTTCTCATCTTTCCCTCTAGTTCCATCAATCCCTGCTTTAGATATTCTAACCTCTGTGCCGAATTATTGGCAATCTCCTTCCATTCTCCGATTGCCTCTATGTTCACTTTATATTGCTGATGCTTAGCTTCAGAATGGAACACCCATTTCTGTAGCCTCTTATACTTCATCTGTACCTCAGCCACCTTATCTATGATTCTGTCTTTCATATTGATCCCCAGTTTGACGTCCCCAGCTATGTCATCCTCCAACCATGAGAGATATTAGTACATATGGCCGGCGTGATACTTGTCTGGCTCAATAGTCTCTCCTTCCGCGATGATCTTTTGGTTCCACGTGTGTTGGGCTTCAAACTTGAATAGGATGACATCTAATTTGAAATCTGCTCTATATTGAACTATATTGGAAACCTGAGGTATGACTTGTTTCCCCCCAGCTTGCCTCATTACCCTTATAGGAACGTAAGGGTAGATTCCTTCGCAACCCGATCAGTACTAAGTGGGCAGTTTCTTTGGATCTAATGATGAAGTCACTACTAGGAAACCATACAAACATGTAATGCACTTGCTCGTCTATCAAATTTCTAAAAGAAACTCCCCAGCCTACAACATTTCCAAGCTTTGCAAACCTGTCTAGAATGAATATCATCTTCTTTAGATAATGACTGGCTATGTAGTCATTTAGTGGTCTTCGTAGAAGCTCTTGGCGATAATCACCCCTTTGAAAGTACTCCAATAACCAAACTTGTAGCAAGAGATTACATCCTTCGAAGTTCCCGAACCCATGTTTGCACCGCTCCAGAGCACGGTACATCTCAGCTAAGACCATCGGGATGATAATGTACTTCTGCCCCTCGATACCTTCTATTAAGGTCCGGGCAACCATGGCTAAGCGGGTATGGATCCTTCCCCCTTGCATAGAAAAATCAACACGCCCAAGAAACAAACTATAAAAACATAAACTTGGCGGTTCACCCATCCAAAAGAGGTAAGGGCTAACTCTTCATGATGAACGAGGCATGATTTGCTACGCCCATAACGCTCATATAGAAATTCAAAGGGGATGTACAATTTCTTAAGACAAACCATTGCGTCGTTTTTCTTAAAACCCAGCATTTTTAGATAACCGCATGGAGTGCGATTTTCTGGCACCAATAGTACTGGAATATCCCATGGTAACTTGGCGAAACTGATGATAGGCTATAATTACGTATTTTAGTCGATTATTACACTCTAATTTACTGCACTTTAATTGAGTTTGCGCTTTAATCGCTAGTGTTTTACACTAACTGTGTGTTTTATGCCTTGTAGGAGTGATTCCGAGCTATGTACATGTTATGGAATGAATTCAAGTGATTTGGAGCTTTGAAGTCTGAGTAAAAGTTCAAGGAATTAAGCCGGGATCGTGTTCGGGGGTTAACGGATGATAGTTAGAGCAAACGAAGACTCCAGTAGGCAGATTGCGCACTGTCTAGTAAAATACACATAACTTTTCGCTCAGAACTCCATTTGGGCTCCACAATATATTGTTGGAAAGCTAACTCAAAGGGCTACAACTTTTGTGATTTGCGTTTTTCCAAATTCGGAATGGAACAGGGTGAAAAAAGAGCAGACGCGCGAAGAACGCGGGAAGTCGCCCATAGTTCGCACGTATTATAAGCCGAGGCAGAAAGGTGCCCGAAGAGGGCGCGAAGGGCGCGCGAAGTCGCGCGTCTCACCCGGGAAAAGTGTCCTTTTTCATATTGAAGAAGGTATAATTGTTTGGGTCCAACCCTACTTGGTATATATACATAGGAGAACGTTTTTTAGAGCAATTTTTGACCAAGGAAGAGCACAGAGCCGCCGTGGAGGCCGGGTTTCATCATTTCTTCCACCAACTTAGTAATTTTTATGTTTCTTTGTATGATTTGTTGTTTTGCTACCATGTCTATGTGGAGCTAAACTTCACGTTCTAGGGTTGTGGTTCTTTCATGACTATTGTTATTCGGATATTGATTTTGATTTCTTAGTTTATCATATTGGTTTATTTATTCAATCCTGCACTTAATTATTTGATTTGCTTGATCACCAATTGAATACTATCTACGAATCTAGAGTTGAAGTCGAAAGTGGGAATTCTAGATTGCATATAGGATTGAGTAGAGCAAGTTCTTGAACCTGGGCCTCGGGGAA
>NW_017676473.1:42247-44306 GCF_001879085.1 Nicotiana attenuata
AATTATAAATGCGTTCTTGTTGATTCTAACTCCATAGACATATAGGCGTTAGGTTAGCTTGAATAGGCGAGTAAGAACTCGACAGATTCTTATGAGCAGTATTAACCCTGTCAACCAATAAACTAGATAAATTAATTAGACAATTCAATTGAATAATACAATAGGAATGTTAGATAGCCCATAATCCTAGATCCTTTTCATTACATTGATAACATAAAAATCTGCTCTTCCTCTGTTTAAAGTTCATTATTTATATTTCTTTATTTAATTAGTATAGAATCAAATACTTCTAGGTTTAATTCTTGTATAGATAATTAGGATAGTCTAATTTAGTTAAAAGTTAATCACAAGTCCTCGTGGGAACGATACTCTACTCACTACTTTATTACCTGACGATCACGTGCACTTGCGTGAGTGCGTTTGGCCGCAACAAGTTTTTGGCGCCGTAGCCGGGGACTTAGAAATTAACTAGTCTACTAGGTTAGATTTTTACTTTTTGTCTATTCAAGTTTCTTTTTATTTTTATCTTAGTTTAATATTTTATTATCTTTGTTGACATGGCTTCTTGGAATGAGAATTGGTCGAATATTGGTTATTCTTATTATGATGATCCTTGTCCATATTGTGGAGGACCTCACTGGTGGAAAAATTGTCAGAATGTTCCCGGGAGTGAGTTGTGCGCACAATCTCAATCCTTTGAGTGGAATATTTGTCATATATGTGGTGGTCAAGATGGCCATTGGGATGGTTTGCTCTTCCTTTTCAGAGCAACATGATGAATGTAACGACCCGACCGGTCGTTTTGAGTCCTAGCGCTCCGTTCAGCAATCGGAGGCCATGAATCGCTTCATTTCAGGTATTATGACTCGTAGCGTGGTCGGAATTAAGTTCCGGGAAGTTCAGAGTTGATTGAGGAAGAGAATTCTCATTTCAGAAGCTTAAAGTTGAAAGAATGAACTAAGATTGGATTTTTAAGTAAATGACCTCGAAATCAGGATCCGAAGGTTCCAGCAGGTTCGTATGATGATTTCGAACATGGGCGTATGCCCGGTTCGGGTTTTGGATAACCCGGGAGTGTTTCGGCGCCTATTGTGGGAGTTAGCATTTTAGAAGAGATTTCATAAGTTTGGCTTGAAGTGCATTTCAGTGTTATCGATGTCCGTTTGGGATTCCAAGACTGTGAATAGCTCCGTATGGTGATTCTGGAGTTGGGGGCGCGATCAGAAGTGAATTCGGAGGTCCGTAGGACATTTTGGAGTCATTTGGCTAAGGATAGAATATGAAAGATTAGAGAAGGAGGAGGAAGTTTGCAGAATTTCTTTCTTAGACAAATTGAAAAGGGCAACAGTCTAATAAGAGGCTCCCCCTATTTATAAAAACGTAAATGTCCTGAGCGGGAAATTCGAGAGCCCCCAATCAGGAAATGGAAAGGGCACAGGAAACGATACGGTGCCTGGGAAACGTGCACCATAATGACGCATAATAAGCATTCATGATATCATGAATTGATGTGACGACCCAACTTTGAACTGGTGTAACGGTCCAATGAGATTCTTGAAGTGTCACGTCGGTACCTTGCCATAAGGACCTCGACCCTTACAAAATGATCAGATTTCTCCTAGCTTTCGAATCAACAGAATCCGCCAATTGAGCTCGCCAAGAGGCGACCCTAACAGGCGGAGGAACTAGCTGTATGGGTCAAAATCTGACCACAAGTGGATTACCATTAAAAGAAATGGTAAGGGGTCGACCAAGCCATGGACGTACCCGTAAGGCGTAATGGCGACGAGTGTCTCGGCCACTGCCGAGATCGAGCCATCGAAAGGCTTGCACGGTAGAGTATATGCAGTCATGCTTGAGCAAGTAAAGAGGAGTATAGTCAAGAAGGGGTATGCTGGTTAAAGACCGTTGGACAAAGGGGAAGATGGGCAATATATATATGACAGAAGAAAGCAAGAAGGTGGGGGGATTCTCCTAGGAGAGAAAAAGAAACGGAAGAACGGGAGGAGACCTTCAACAACAAAGTAGAAGCCTAGATTTTGGTGACAAGCTTTTAGTA
>NW_017676474.1:0-33488 GCF_001879085.1 Nicotiana attenuata
ATCCCTAGGATAGACTTGCTCTGATACCAAGTTTGTCACGACCCAAACTGGAGGGCCATGACTAGCACCCGGCCATACTTACCGAGCACCAACATACATTTTATCGAACCTTCTTTATTATCTTTTAGGGCTGACGAGATCAATATAAATGGTAGATATGGGTCGTGGACAACCAACAATAAAATATGATGGCATGAACATACATAACATGGGATGACTAGACAATCAAGAAACTATATATAAGGTACGAGCTACCACGCTACCATGAGAGACTATACAACAAAAACCAGCCGACAAGGACTACCAAACTATACATGAGTCGACACCTGTCTATGAGCCTCTAAAGGAACATAAGTGTTGCATCATAGCCGGAACAGGGCCCCAACATACCCATAATGTCTATAACAAAAATGCATATCAAGACCACGGCAAGTCCGAAGAAGGGATCTCGCCAATCACCGCTGAACTGGATAGCCTACTATGGTTGGGGAGCTGAGCCTGCCTGTCTATCAGGACCTGCAGCACGACATGCAGCATCCACAAATAAAAGGACGTCAGTACGAATAAAGTACTGAGTATGTAAGGCAGGGAACCATAAGTACGAACAGTAATGTAAGAAGGGATAGAGAATAAACAACCTGTAACATCTGGGTACCTCTGAGGGCTATTGACATGAAATGCGTGATACATATGTATATATACATAAACTTTTAAAACATATGCCTCTGTGGGCATCATCATCATCATATCATACTCGGCCGTAATAGGCTCGGTAAAAACGTACCCGGCCATCATAAGGATCGGTAGAATCGTACCCGGCCACGTGGAGCTCAGTAAAACCCAACTGATTAGTGGTTGCACAATAGGTGCCATACCCGACCGTCTATAGCGCGGCTCGGTAGAGCAAAATAGATACATATATATAATGCATGCTCGACTCATGGACTCACGTTCTAAACCTTTCGGAGTGACGTAAGGTCGGTATCCTGTGTACACGTTATTAGGACTAACTCTTCACCATGAACCTTATAAGAATCAGGAAGTACCAATAACATTGATAACATAAGAATAAGAGCAGCAACATCAACATCATTCATTCCATAAGAGGGGAAACAATGTAAGTACTGCTAGCTTCTAAGAGTAGAGTATCTTTGGAAGCTCGTTCATTACATTTTGTACAATCGGAGTCGTGCAAAGGAAGGAAAGGGATAGACTCACATACCTTGTATATACTGCCCCAATCTCAAGCTATGCAATTTTCACGACTCCTTAGTCTACAATAAGAGAAACGATACTATAGTTATCATTCAAGCGTCATAACTATTATGTATCGACCACAACCTATTTTACGATGAAATGAACAGCACCTACCCTATATATATGACTTCACACAATTCCAATCAATCACCAAACAGCCTAAACAACATCAGTAATAATCATATTGAGCCTCCCAAAACAGTCCACGCACAACCTAATCACTTCATACATACGACGGCCACCGTAGTCGTGTCAAACGACCCGGAAATGTTACGAAGAACTACCAGCCCACAACCCTACATCTATATGGTGTTTCTCCACACCCTTCCTCCTCCAAAACTCCACAAAAATGTAGTAAAACACGCAGCCCAACAGCAACACAAAACAGTCCGCTACAAGTGAATAACTCAAACTCACGGCTTCCGATCATCGTCCCGTGAGTTCTTACATGTATAGAACGAATTACCATGAATTCACAGAAGAATAAATGTATGAAAGATAGCAGTAAACTCACCTTACTTGTTGGATAACTCAGCTCTTATCTTGGTTCTTCAAACTCTAGGGTTTACCCCCAATTTGAACTTGAAAGAGAGGGAAAATCAATTAGGGTTTGTGGATAATTTTTGGGAGGAAGTTTGCAGGGGTTTAGGTCTGGTTATTTGTGAAATATAATGAGGGATATATTGCAGGAGATAAGCCTTTTAATGGGCTCTTTGTCTGACCCGAAATTGCCTCTTTTTATGCTATCATTTAACCAAGTAGGTGACCCACCTACTTGTCACCTAGCAGCTTGTGCAGTCTCGCAAAAATCCTATATCTCTCTACTCCGATGTCGTATCGAGGAACGGTTTAATGCGTTAGAAACTAGACTCATAGATCTTTAATTTGGTGGGTAGATAACCCCGTAATTCCAAGTATATTGGGAGAAAAACTTAATAACATTTGACCTAAAGTTTAAGTAAAACGATGAACCTAAGTTGCAACAACTCTTGTCGACTTTTGTTTCATAACTCGTTTGACTTCAAGACTATGATACGGATATTTTGTGATTCATATACCTTAAAATGCGACCTCTTGAGAGTATTAAGCACCCCTAGGTTTACCCAAAAATACGGCTGACAACATCCTTGATTTATTTAACTTCTAATACTTGTTAACCACCCTTATACACCTTTGTATCATTTAAGACCAATAGGATTAACCTCTTATCATCTTAAAGATAATATCTTCATGGATTTATGTCGACTACCTTATGGCATTAAGTGACATACGTGAATATGGGTTGCAACACCTAATCACCGTGCTTAATTAAATATCGTAATCTTAATGCGTTCTTAATAGATTGATTTCATAGGAATATAGGCATTAATCTATTTTGAATATGCAAGTAGTACTTCGGGAGAAGGCTATGAGAGCAATTATCGATTAATTAGCAACCATGAGTGAATTGTATGAGAGGGAGAGTTAACTAGAACACAACCGGATTGGTGAATCGATCACAACCCTGGAATATTTGTCTCTATTGAATATATAATGATCATTTTATTGCTTCATAATTTAGTTATAAATTAGAACTATAGTTTAGTATAATCACATGCTTGAACTTTGATTTTGGCTTGACTAAATAACAATGTTGGTGATTTTAGCAGGTAGTTGATACAAGTCTCTGTGGGTTCGACACTTGACTTATCATTTTATTACTTGTACGATCACGTATACTTGCGTGTGCGTTTGGGAGCAACAGTCACGCACAACACTAAAATCATCCATGAACACTTCAAGGAAGTCCTCCACCATATCCGTAAATATAGCCATCATACACCGTTGTAAGGTGGCCGGTGCATTACACAAACCAAATGGCATCCGTGAGAATGCAAAGGTCCCATACAGACATGTGAAGGTGGTTTTCTCTTGGTCCCCCGGTGCAATCAAAATCTGGTTGTAACCTGAGCACCCATCCAAAAAGCAATAGTAGGCACGCCCGGCAAGACTATCCAACATTTGGTCAAGAAAGGGAAATGGAAAATGATCTTTGCGGGTCACTTTGTTCAGGTTTCGGTAATCCATGCATACCCTCCATCCGGTGACAGTCCTAGTGGAGATCAACTCATTTTGCTCATTTGTGACCACAGTCATACCCCCCTTATTCGGCACACATTGTACTGGCGAAGTCCATGAACTATCCGAAATGGGGTACACAACTCCTGCATCTAGCCACTTGATAATTTCCTTCTTGACGACCTCTTGCATGGCCTCATTCAACCTCCTTTGATGTTCCACGGAGGGTTTGGCATCTTCTTCAAGTATAATTTTGTACTTTCAAAAGGCGGGGCTTATCCTCCGAATATCAGCCAGAGTCCATCCAATTGCCTTCTTCCTTCTTTTGAGCACCGCAAGGGTGGCATCTACCTGCACGTTAGTTAAGCACGAAGAAAGAATAACAGGTAAAGTTGAACAAGGGCCCAATAATTCATACCTAAGGTGTGAAGGCAAAGGCTTCAACTCCAATATGGGAGGCTCCTCAATTGAGGGCTTTGTTGGTGGAGTCTTTCGGTTCTCAAGATCCAAGGAAAGTTTCCGGGGCTCATACGTGTATGAACCCATTCCTTGCAAAGTATTGACATATTCCACCAAGCCTTCATCCTCAGCCACATCATGGTTCAACAACACAGCTTCCAAAGGATCCTCCACATTTATCATAACATTGGTGTCTTCAAAAATCACCTCAGTCACAAGATCCACAAATGAACATACTTCGTTGCTATTGGGCTACCTCATTGATTTGCAGACATAGAACATAACTTTTTCATCACCCACCCGGAAGGTGAGCTCCCCTGCTTCCACATCAACTAAAGCCTTCCTTGTAGCTAGGAAAGGTATCCCCAATATGATCGGCACCTCATAGTCAACCTCGCAGTCCAGAATCACAAAATCCGCGGGAAGTATGAAATTGTCGACCCACACTAGCACATCATCTATAATCCTTAATGGCCTTTTCATTGTTCTATCCGCCATTTGCAACCTCATGGATGTGGCCTTGGTTGCCCAATCCCTAATGTCTTGAATACAGAATATGGCATCAAGTTAATGATTGCCCCCAAGTCGCACAAAGCTTTGGCAAAATCGGCACTACCAATAGTGCACGGGGTTGTAAAAGCACCGGGGTCTTCTAGCTTTGGGGCCATGGAATGTACAATGGCACTGACTTGATGCGTCATCTTGATAGTTTCACAATCCATGGATCTCTTCTTTGTTACCAAGTCTTTCATGAACTTGGCGTATCCTGGCATTTGTTCTAGAGTTTCCACCAAAGGCACATTTATCGACAAACTCTTCATAATATCAATAAATTTCTTGAACTGGTTCTCATTGTTCTGTTTTGCAAGCCTCTGAGGGCATGGTGGAGGAGGCCTTGACAAGGGAGCTTTGGCTTTGGGCACTACCATTTCCGGTATGTCTAACACGTGTTCCCTAGACGGGTTCATATCATTTTGTGTCTCCTCCACGTTGTCATCAATGTCAATTCTCATTTCTTCACTCACATTATTATCACTCACTTGCACATCGCTGCTTTGCTCATCCTTCTCTTGCACGAACACATCATCACTCACAACCTTTCTTGCATTAGGGTACTATCAACACCACCTCTACCATTCCTTGTAATCACCGCCATAGCATGGCCCGTTTTGGTCCCTCCCTTCAGGTTTACTACCGTGTCACTTGGTAGTGCCCCCTTAGGGTGAGTATTCAAAGCTTGAGAAATCTGGCCAAGTTGGACCTCCAAGTTGCAGATAGAAGTATTATGGGACGCCAATTGGGCATCGGAGTTGGCATTTTTCTTCCTCATTTGCTCAAACATGGATTCAATCTGTCCCATCTCATTGTTTGACGAGCTAGGACCTTGAGACGAAAATTGAGGCGGGTTGTTTTGGTTGTTGATGCATCGGAGGCCTTTGAAAGCCCGGCCCCCAATTCCCTTGATTACCGTTATTCAAACCCCCTTGGTTGTTGTTGCCTCCCCAATTGCTATTGTTATTGCCACCCCAGTTGCCCTGGTTACCTTGTTTGCCCCAATTTTGATTGTTGTTCCCCCAGTTGCTTTGGTTGTTGTTGTTCCCACTGTTCCAACTTCTTTGTTGGTTTTGATTTCCCCAATTTCCTTGGGATCTCCACAATTGTTGTTGATTCGGAGCATTTCCCCATTGTCCTTGGTAGTTGTTCACATACCGAACCTCTTCACTCTGATCATCATACACATCATCTTAGTTGTAACCACTACCACCTTGCTCAAATTGATCCGGATTTCCTTGACTTTGTTGACCTCTTTGCATCCTTCTATTGACCATCATATTTACCCTTTCCATGGAATTCACTTGTTTTGGCCCTTGAACTTGTTGCAATTGAGCTTTGGCCAACCGGTTCATTGTTGTAGTTAAAACTGCTATTGCTTGGCCGTTGTCATGGAGCTCTTTGTGTAGGTGAATGACATTGGGATCACATTGTGGCACATTAGCTCGACTTTGCCATGCCGAGCAAGTATCCGCCATCTCATCAAGTATATCACGCGCCTTAGCATAAGGTGTGTTCATAAAGTTTCCCCTGGCTAGTTGGGTAACTACACACTGGTTGATAGTATTGATGCCACGGTAGAATGTTTGCTGGATCATGGCTTAAGTCATGTCATTGTTCGGACATTCTTTAACCATCGTCCGATACCTTTCCCAAATCTCATGAAGCGGTTCATTTGGCTCTTGTTTGAAGGCCAGGATCTCATCTCTCAGCATCTCCATATGCCCCGGCGAGAAGAACTTTGCTATGAATTTCTCAGCCAACTCATCCCAAGTGGTGATGGAATGGTTGGGCAACCTCTCAAGCCAATCCAAAGCCTCCCCCCTTAGAGAGAATGGGAAAAGCCTTAATCTCAACGCGTCCTCAGAAACGTTCGTTTGCTTGCTCCCCCAACATGTATCAACAAAACCCTTGAGATTCTTATAGGCATTTTGGTGTGGAGCTCCGGTGAAGAAACCCCTATGTTCCAAGAGTGTAAGCATAACGTTGGTTATTTGGAAGTTGCCCGCCCTAATCCGGGGCGGGACTATTGCACTTGCATATCCTTCGCTGGGCAACGTCCAGTATGCTGCCCTTGGTGGAGGTGGGGGGAGGGTTTTAAATATTATCATGAGGCGGTCGGCCTCTCCTTTGTGCTTGTGGTTCGGGTTGAATCTCATCCACATTATCATCATCTACCTCCTCCCCCAATGGCAAATTTCTGGGAGAATCATTGTTAAGAGCCATTTTGTACCTATGAGCAATTTCACAAACAAATTAGATAATCCGAAAGAAAGAAAAACAAGACACACAAATAGTGAGATAGATAGCTAAAGCCGTCTAACTCCCCGACAACGGCGCCAAAAATTGATCGGTTCCAAGCCTGTACCACTATCGAGTGGCAACGATGGTCGATGCAGTTTTACCCTACAAAGGTCGGGATCAAATTTTCATAGGGAGTTAATTGATTTGGAGTTAGGTATCTAACTAATCTAGATGTGCGTGTTGTTCCAAATTGCACCTCCAAACATGGTTATAATTGATTATACTTCTAATTCTATATTATAATATGCTAGAATAAGCTAAGTACACTATTTTTGGTGGGAGTTTTAAAGTGTTAAAAAGGGACTAGGGTAGTGACTTCCGCCTAGGTGGATATCTAACGGGTATCGAGAATTCAGGGCAAGCTTGTTATGATTGGGGTCGTGATATAACCATCACACATAACTGCTCACTCTATACCTCTCGGTAGTTTGAATAACTTTGCCCAATTTGGCTTTCTCAAGTCCAAATGGGTATTCATGCATAACAAATGATATTGGCTCAAGTTGGGTATTACTATCTCTAGGTTTAACCCTTTAATTGGGGCTATCAATCTCTTGAATTCACCCCAATTCCTTGTTAGCCTAATTTTCCTAGACTTAGTCCCTCGTTCTCAAGAAGAGTCTAAGTCATCAAGGCACGAATCAGTGTTTGCAACCACTAATTCTACAATTAAAGCATGAATTAAGCTAAATAGCACTAACCCATACACAATTAAGCCCTAAAATTTAAGACCCATTAAATACCCACACTAGAGTTGGGTCACAACCCTAGCTATGGGGTTTAGCTACACATAATAATAGTAGAAATCAAAAATGAAGATGAAATATAAGCCATAATATTCAACTACAAGGTGAAAATCTAAAGATTGAAGATAAATCTCCTTTAAAATTACTCAAAAAGGTAAAAACCAGCCGTTCACGTGCTCAACAAAATATTACATAACCTAAAAATGTGAAAAATATCTATTTATATTAGGCTGAAATTCCCGAACAAAAATGCCCTTGCGGAGGTTTCGCGGACGCGTAATTTTGACCGCGTCCGCGCTTGAGCTATCGCGGCCGGCGTAATAATGATCGTGGTCCGCGTTTCTCCATATTTTGAATCTGGACTGGGACTTGTTTTGCGGACAGCGTAAAATCCACCACGTCTGCATTAGCTTAAACCGCGGCCGCGTAATTTGGACGCGGACCGCGTTCTTCTGTCAAGCTTAACTTGCAGGGTCTCTGAACCTCGGAGTACGCTCTCAGCAAAAATGCCATCGCGATCACGCCAGATATTCCGCGGTCGCGCTTTTCCATCTCAGTCAGCGGTCAATCTTGTGCCCAAAATAGCTTCTCAGTGGTCCTTATGCGGCCGCTCTTTTTGGCCGCTGTCAGCGCTCCATTCCCAGCTTTGAATTTGTGCAAGTTTAACTCCTTCATGAGTTGATTATGGCTTATTTGCCTCATTTTGACCAAATCCTGCAAGCAAGCACATTAAGTCAGTTTTTTGGGAATATCTTTATGCATTTTCGACCCAAAACCTAAGCAAAAGAGAGCACATAATAGGTTAAAACCCATAGTTATCAGAAGGTGACTCCGAAACCTGCGAACGCAGTAGCAGGTTTACCTTGAGTCTCCTCAGCAATGATCCGCATAGCTACTAACGATCAATACCTGGATCTACACAAAAATGTGCAGAAGTGTAGTATGAGCACACCACAGCGGTGCCCAGTAAGTATCAAGACTAACCTCGGTGAAGTAGTGACGAGGACCAGTCAAGATACCCACTGGTCTACTAAACTGAACAAGCATAAGTGTAGGAATGATAGAACATGAAATATATCTAATGACTACACGATATGGCTAAAAATATAGCAACTACAATAAGGAAGGAAAACAGCAAGAAAAAATGGAACAACATAATAAGACATAGAAGGATGGACGGGAACACAACCCAAATCCGAAAATCACCTTTCAGTAAGGGCAAGTAGTAACTCAGCACTGCAATAGTTTCCACATCAGGCCTTAGCCAACAACCCCAATAAATTAGTCAATTCCTTCAAGTGTAAACTTTTACCCATAAGTTTTTATATTGGACTCTTTTAAATATAATCCTTTCCAATAGGAAATTCTTTTGAAATATACTTCCTTCGAATATAAACTTTTCAAATAAATATCCTTCAAAATTCAAGATAATTACTTTTCAAATATAAACTTTCCAAATAAATGTCCTTCAAACATAGTTCTTTCAAGATAAATGCTTTTCAAATAAACTTTTCAAATGAGTGTCTTTCAAACATAGTTTCTTCAAGATGAATGCTTTTCAAATACAACTTTTCAAGTAAATATCCTTCGAGTATAGGTCACCCTGTGACACCTAAGTATAGAAGATTAACAACTCCGAACACAGATATTTCATCAGGAGAATCTACCGGGATCCAGTCTCGTAGTCCCGAATTTATTATGCAGTACAGGGGGATCTCTCGGAATACGTTCGTAGTCCCAAAATAAATATGCATTACAAGGGGATCTTCCGAAATACGTCCGTAGTTCCAAAATAAATATGCAGTACAACCGACAAAGACAACCATTAAAGCACGGACAAAAACTCGTACATCACCACAACAAGTACAAAGAAACAATGACAGTAATACAAAGTACGACGAGTAGATCAATACAAGAACTTTAAATCACAAAGAAACGTTAGAACTCGTTCACTAGGAATAATCACGGTAAAGAATGCTAGGCATAAAGAGAACAGCTTAACCAGGGAAAAACAAAGACGTAGCAACGAATCCAGAATATTCAAGTCAACAATCAGAAGCCAACACGAGTCAAATAGTTCAAAATAAAAGAAAGTCGACTAAGATATAGGTTATCTATACTCCTTTTGAGGTTGATCAATTATGAGAGATATTCAACAATTCAAATAAAGATAAGCAGTAAAAGATAATCATAACTCCAATTAAGGCAAAACAATTATAGGATGAGATAATAATTTCAATCAAAGATAGGTAGTTTATGAAAAATATAGCATGACGGTAGAAGAGGTAAAATCTTCAATTAAGTCAAATAAGCTTCAATTAGACAGTAAGAGGGAATCCTAAAGCAATTATCTCTAGTTAAAGCATATAGAAGTTAAACTAGCAAGTAGGAACCCAACGTGTCAAGAAAAACTTCATACATGGTAAATATAAGGACCTAAGAACTCTAAGAGGGAAACTTCCCTCAAATAAGTCCGAGCACGCACTCGTCATCTCACGTACACGGACTACAATCAACGTAGAAGACTGAAATCCTAAGAAGTAGTGTCACGACCCGGATTTTCCACCCTCGGAAGTCGTGATGGCGCCTACTAATGGGAGCTAGGCAAGCCAACCTTAACTACTTGCTATACTTTCATATTTCTTCTTTTTAAGAAATACCAAGTGATAATATGATAACAGTGAAATTTTAAATAATTAAGCGGAAGGTAACAATAAAATATCTGGAATCAAAATCTATTACAACATCTAAAACCTCAAATACCCAAAATCTGGTGTCACAGTATCACAGACTGTCTAAGAGTCACTACATACAAGGTCTAAAGAAAAAAACAATAAACTGTTTCTGAACAAAGAAAATGAAACAGGGAATAGAGGGAGACGCCAGGGCCTGCGGACGCCTGCAGGTCTACCTTGGGTCTCCGGGTGGACTGAAGGAAACCCTCCAACTACTGTCCAAAAGCTGCGTCTGGATCTGCACACAGTATCAGAGTGTAGTATCAGCACAACCGACCCCATGTGCTGGTAAGTGTCTAGCCTAACCTCGGCGAAGCAGTGACGAGGCTAGGACCAGACTACCAAATAAACCTATGCAGTTTAAATATATACAGCGGAAAAGAAAATATAAAAATAACCAGTCAATGTGGGAAGGGGAAACATGTTGTGGGGGAGATAACAGTTCTGAATAGAAGGCATCAAACAAGGAAAAGAACAACATAACTCGGATACCAATAAGGAATCAAAAACAATAAATGCACGGCATCACCCTTCGTGCTTTTACTCTCGTCCTCACCAAAGCAAATATAATCAAAGGTGCACGGCATCACCCTTCGTGATTTTACTCTCTTTCCCCACCATAATCGATAGAATCGGCACGGAATGGTACATTGTGTGGCACGGCATCACCCTTCGTGCATTACACTCTTTCCTCACAATCATGCACGGCATTACCCTTCGTGCTTTATGCTCTTCCTCACCCAAACAACAATCACAAACAATGGGGCGAGGGAATAAACAAGATTATAATAGGAATCCCGGCAAGGGAGCAACAATTAAACAATTAAATCCCGGCAAGGGAACAACATCAACAATACCAACATCCCGGCAAGGGAGATAACCAAACAAGCAATAATATCCCGGCAAGGGAACAATTTAATAACTCTTTCTCTTTAAACTTTCACTTCACAACTTGCTTTACCACTTGATCCAATGCTCCAAAGGGTTTAATCAACTCACTTACTTTCACAAATTCGTAATATAACTTGAGCCATTGCTCCACGATGTTCAAAAGTAACAATAATCACATTATAAGCCATTGCTCCACGAAATAAGTATAGATTATTCAACGAAATCATGAAAATCACATTATAAGAATCACGGTCATGCTAGACACCAACGTATAGATACTCGTCACCATGCCTATACGTCGTATTCAACAATAATAACGTAGCAAATAGGACTCGACTCCTAATCCCTCAAGCTAAGGTTAGACCAAACACTTACCTCGAACTTCCACGGCCAACTCAATCCTCAAAAACCGCCTTTCCTTTCAAATTCGGCTCCAAATCAATTGTATCTATACATAAATGACCTCATAACATCAAATAATGCTAAACAATTCGAATCCAATGCCTAATTATAGCTTTCCAATCATTCTTCCCAAAAACCCAAAAATCGACCCCGGGCCCGCTTGGTCAAAACATGAGGTTCGGACAAAAATCAAATCCCCATTCACCCACGAGCCCAAATATATAATTATTTCCAGAATTCGACCCCAAAACGAGGTCTAAATCACCATTAATCAAAAATCCCTAATTCTACCCAAATCCCTAATTTTCTACCCTTAATTACATGTTTTAGGCCTAGAAATCTAGTGGGTGTTAATGGAAATGAAGAAAATAAGTTAAATATTACTTACCCAAGAAGTTTCGGTGAAGAAGTGCTTCAAGAATCGCCTAAGAGCTTAGGAGAAGAAAGGGTTTATGAAATTTTTATGAAATCCCGTAATGCTACTGTTCTGGAAATTTAAAATTTAACTGGGCGACTTTAGTCTTCGCGATCGCGACAGACCCTTCGCGTTCGCGATGGGTCAGGCAGGTTAAGCCTTCGCGTTCGCGTAATTGGGCTCGCGTTTGCGAAGCTTTACCTTCTCGAGCCATCGCGTTCGTGGACCAAAGGTCGCGTTCGCGATGCACAAATGGTGACCCCTCCCCAATTATCTTACGCGTTCGCGTCACACAGGTTGCGTTCACGACGAGCAATTCCCCAAGGCTCCGCGAACGCGAAGCGCATTCGCGACTGTGGCTTCGCGTTCGCAATAGACAAAAATACCCCTGCCCCCATTTACCTTACGCGATCGCAAGAGTGACTACGCGATCGCGAAGAACAACAGGCCTGGGCACCTGTTGCAGATTTTCTGCAATTTTTCCTAAGTTCAAAACTTCCCGAATCACATCCGAAACACACCCGAGGCCTCGGGGCTCCTAACCAAACACACGTACTAACTCAACAACATCATACGAACTTATCCGTGCGATCAAATCGCCAAAATAACCTCAATAACAATGAATCAAACCTCAAAATCAAGAACTTTTTTCTCAAACTTCATCAAGTATCAAATTTAGCAATTTAAGTCCGAATCACGTCAAACGACATCCATTTTCAACCAAATTTTACAGGAATGACTTAAACCATATATAAGACCTGTACGGGCGCCGGAACCAAAATACGGGCCCGATACCAACACGTTCTAATAAAATTTCATTTCAAATTTCCTTAAACAATTTCAGAAAATAATTTTACTTAAAAATTCATTTCTCGGGCTTGGGACCTCGAAATTCGATTCCGGGCATACACCCAAGTCCCATATTTTCCTACGGACCCTCCGGGACCGCCGGATAACGGGTCCGGGTCCGTTTACCCAAAATGTTGACCGAAGTCAAATTTACTCATTTTATAATCAAAACTTAGCATTTTTCACAGATTTTCATATCTAAGCCTTCTGGCTAAGCGCTCGGATTACGCACGCAAATCGAGGCAACTCTAAATGAGGTTTTCAAGGCCTCGGAAACATAGAATTTAATTTAAAACAAGTGATGACCGTTTTGATCATCACATTCTCTACCTCTAAAACAATCGTTCGTTCTCGAACGAACATAAGAAAGTAGTACCTGAGTCGGGTAAAAGATGGGGATAACGGCTCCGCATATCGGACTCGGACTCCCAGGTCGATGCCTCAGCAGGCTGACCTCTCCATTGAACACGAACAGAAGGAAAACTCTTCGACCTCAATTGACGAACCTGCCGGTCTAGAATAGCTACCGGCTCCTCCTCATATGACAAGTCCTTGTCCAACTGGACAGTGTTGAAATCTAACACGTGGGAAGGATCGCCGTGATACCTCCAAAGCATGGACACATGAAACGCTGGATGCACGGCCGATAAGCTCGGCGGCAATGCAAGTCTATAAGCCACCTCTCCTAGTCGCTCAAGAATCTCAAATGGACCAATGAACCTAGGGCTAAGCTTGCCCTTCTTCCCAAATCTCATCGCGCCCTTCATAGGCGACACTCGGAGCAATACCCGCTCACCGACCATAAAAGCCACATCTCGAACCTTGCGGTCTGCATAACTCTTCTGCCTGGACTGAGCTGTACGAAGCCTATCATGAATAATCCTGACCTTGTCCAAGGCCTCCTGAACCAGATCCGTACCCAACAACCGAGCCTCTCCCGGCTCAAACCATCCAACCGGAGATCGACACCGCCTACCATATAGAGCCTCACAAGGAGCCATCTGGATACTCGACTGGTAGCTGTTGTTGTAGGCAAACTCGGCTAAAGGCAAAAACTGATCCCATGAACCTCCAAAGTCAATGACACAAGCTCGAAGCATATCCTCCAAAATCTGAATAGTCCGCTCGGTCCCTCCGTCTGGAGATGAAATGTTGTGCCCAACTCAACCCGTGTGCCCAACTCTCGCTGAACTGCCCTCCATAAACGCGAGGTAACTGCGTACCCCGGCCCAAAATGATAGATACGGGCACTCCATGAAGGCGAACAATCTCCCAAATGTAGATCTCGGCTAACCTCTCAGAAGAATAGGAGACTGCCACAGGAAGAAAATGTGCTGACTTGGTCAGCCTATCAACAATGACCCATACTGCATCGAACTTCTTTCGAGTTTGCGGGAGTCCAATAACGAAGTCCATAGTGATCCGCTCCCACTTTCACTTGGGAAGCTCAATCCTCTGAAATAAACCACCAGGCCTCTGATGCTCGTACTTAACCTGCTGACAATTCAAACACCGAGCTACATATGCAACAATATCCTTCTTCATCCTACGTCACCAATAATGCTGCCGCAAATCCTGATACATCTTTGCGGCGCCCTGATGAATAGAGTACCGGGAGCTATGGGCCTCCTCCAAAATCAACTCTCGGAGCCCATCCACATTAGGCACACATACTCGACCCTGCAATCTCAAAACTCCATCATCATCTAAGGTAACCTGCCTGGCACCTCCGCGCTGTACCGTGTCTCTAAGGACACACAAATGGGGATCATCATACTGCCGATAACGAATATGCTCCAATAATGAAGAACGAGCGACCGTGTAAGCTAACACACGACTGGGCTCAGAAACATCCAGTCTCACGAACTGATTGGCCAAAGCCTGAACATCCAAAGCAAGCGGTCTCTCAC
Source organism: Nicotiana attenuata (assembly GCF_001879085.1). Lineage (NCBI taxonomy): Eukaryota > Viridiplantae > Streptophyta > Magnoliopsida > Solanales > Solanaceae > Nicotiana > Nicotiana attenuata. Next base: position 14,579 of record NW_017676474.1, read on the forward strand.
CAACCGGAATATAAGCAAGACTACCCATACTGGTTGACTTCCTACTCAAAGCATCGACCACCACATTGGCCTTTCCCGGATGATATAAGATTGTGATATCATAATCATTCAACAACTCCAACCACATCCTCTGCCTCAAATTCAACTCCTTTTGCTTGAACAAATACTGAAGACTCTTGTGATCAGTGAACACCTCGCATGCCACGCCATACAGATAATGCCTCCAAATCTTCAATGCGTGAACTATAGCTGCCAACTCCAAATCATGAACCGGATAGTTCTTCTTATGAATCTTCAATTGCCAAAAAGCATAGGCAATGACCTTGCCATCCTGCATCAACACTGCACCAAGCCCAATACGAGAAGCATCACAATAAACTGTATAAGGCCCTGAACCTGTGGGCAAAACCAACACCGGTGCCGTAGTCAGAGCTGTCTTGAGCTTCTAAAATCTCGCCTCACACTCATCCGACCATCTGAACTGGGCACCCTTCTGGGTCAACCTGGTCATCGGGGCTGCAATGGATGAAAACTCCTCCACGAACCGACGATAGTAGCCTGCCAACCCCATGAAACTCTGAATCTCTATAGCTGATGCTGGTTTAGGCCAGTTCTTGACTGCCTCAATCTTCTTTGGATCAACCTGAATACCCTCTGCTGACACAACATGACCTAGAAATGCAACCGAACTCAACCAGAACTCACACTTCGAGAACTTTGCATATAGCTGACTATCCCTCAGAGTCTGAAGAACCACTCTAAGGTGCTGCTCGTGCTCCTCTAGGCTGCGAGAATATATCAATATATCATCTATGAAGACTATCACGAACGAATCCAAATAAGGCCTAAACACTCGGTTCATCAAATCCGTAAAAGCTCCTGGGGCATTTGTCAACCCGAATGACATAACCAAGAACTTATAATGCCCGTACCGAGTGCGGAAAGCTGTCTTAGGGACATCGGATGCCCTAATCATCAACTGAGGGTAGCCAGAGCGCAAGTCAATCTTTGAAAATACCCTAGCACCCTGAAGCTGGTCGAACAAATAATCAAGCCTCGGCAGCGGATACTTATTCTTGACTGTAACCTTGTTCAATTGCCGGTAATCAATACACATTCTCATTGACCCATCCTTCTTTTTAACAAAGAACACCGGCGCACCCCAAGGCAAAACACTGGTCCTAATGAAACCCTTCTCAAGCAAATCTTGCAACTCTTCTTTTAACTCTTTCAACTCAGGTGGGGCCATACGATACGGTGGGATAGAAATGGGCTGAGTGCCCGGAGCCAGATCAATACAAAAATCAATATCCCTGTCGGGTGGCATACCCGGTAGGTCTGAAGGGAAAACATCAGGGAACTCACGAACAACGGGCACAGAATCAATAGAAGGGACCTCAACACTAGAATCACGAACATATGCCAAATAGGCAAAACACCCCTTCTCGACCATACGCCGAGCCACATACGAGATAACGCTGCGGGTAGAATGACCAGGAGTCCCTCTCTACTCTAAACAAGGCATACCCAGTAAAGCTAAGGTCACAGTCTTGGCATGACAGTCCAAGATCACTTGGTAAGGTGATAACCAGTCCATCTCTAATATAATATCGAAGTCAGCCATGTCTAAGAGCAACAAATCTACACGAGTCTCAAGACCCCCAATCACCACAATACAGGAACGATGGACTCGATCGACCATAATAGAATCACCCACCGGTGTAGACACATAAATAGGAACGCTCAATGAATCACTAGGCATGACCAGGTACGGTGCAAAATAAGATGACACATACGAATACGTAGACCCTGTATCAAATAACACTGAAGCATCTCTATCACAAACCAGAACCGTACCTGTAATAACTGCATCTGAAGCCTCAGCCTCGGGCCTGCCCAGAAGAGCATAACATCGGGGCTGGCCTCACCACCCTAAACCACATCTCTGGGTCGGCCTGCTGCTGGCTGGCCTCCACCTCTAGCGGCCTGAGCTCCACCTCTAGTACCTCTACCTCCACCTCTAGCACCTCTACCCCCACCTCTAGCTGGCTGGGCGGGCTGTGGAACATCTGGTGCCTGTACTATGGCATGAGAACCCTGATGCTGAGAGCTGCCCGGTGCTCAAGGGCAAACCTGGCAATGTGACCCGGATCACCACAAGTGTAACAAGCCCTCGGCTGCTGAGACTGATGGCCCTGACGACCTGGATGACCACCCCAAAACCTCTGAAGCGGCGGTGCACTGATAGGAGCAGGTGGTGCACTGTAGGACTGCTGATTGGAATACTGCATCTGGTGACCACGACTGCCTAAAGCTCCGTGAGAAACCTGAAGTGCTGACTGAAAAGGCCTAGGAGGATAGCCTCTACCATATGAATCTCTTCCTCCAAACGAGGCACCATTGAATCTGCCTGACTGACGGGGTCTCTTGTCTGCCCTGTGACCACCCCCTATGATAAAACCATCTCAACTCTCCGGGCCACATTGGCCGCCTCCTGGAAGGATATCTCACTCCCAGCCTCTCTAGCCATCTGGAGACGAATCAGCTGAATGAGTCCATCAATAAACCGTCTCACTCTCTCCCTCTCAGTGGGAAGTATAATGAGGGCATGGTGAGCCAAATCTATGAATCTAGTCTCGTACTGGGTGACAGTCATGGATCCCTGCTGAAGGCGCTCGAACTGCCTTTGATAGGCCTCTCACTGTGTAATTGGGAGAAACTTCTCCAGAAATAGCTGTGTGAATTGCTCCCGGGTCAAGGCTGGCGATCCTGCTGGTCTAGCTAAACAATAATCCCTCCACCAAGTCTTGGCAGATCCAGACAAGCGAAATGTAGCAAAATCAACCCCATTGGTCTCAACAATCCCCATGTTCCGAAGAACCTCATGACAACTGTCCAGATAATCCTGGGATCCTCAGTAGATGCATCGCTGAAGGTAGCAGTGAAGAGCTTGGTAAACCTGTCCAATCTCCACAAAGCATCGGCAGACATGGCTGCACCATCGCCGGTCTAAGCTACCGCACCCGGCTGAACCCCTCCAACTGCCTGAGTTGCTGGAGTTTGAAACTGGGGAGCTACCTGCTCCGGAGTACAAGTAGCAGGAGTCCAGGCTCCTCCTCCAGCCTGAGAGACGGCTGGTGCTACAGGAAGTAAACCTGCCCTGGTGACACTCTTCATGAGGCCCACTAGATGGACCAGAGTATCCCGAAGAACTGGGGTGGCAATAAACCCCTCTGGGACCTGAGCTGGGCCCACCGGAACTGCTGGAGCCAGAACCTCGTCATCAAAGTGAGGTTCCGCTGCTGGTGCTGCTTCTCGGGGCTAAGCTCTGCCTCTACCTTGGCCTCTAGCACGGCCTCGGCCTCGCCCTCTGCCCCTCGTGAGAGCTGCTGCTGGGGGCACGGGCTGCTGATCGGTAGATGAGGAAGCACGTGTTCTTGCCGTCTGCGAAAGAACAGAGTAGAAATACAATTAGCATTAAGAAAACAAACCGCACGACAAGAAAGAACAAATGTGAGATTTTTCCTAACTCTGTAGCCTCTGAGGATAAATATAGACGTCTCTGTACCGATCCCTCAGACTCTACTAAGCTTGTCTGTGAACTGTGAGACCCATGTAACCTAGAGCTCTGACACCAACTTGTCACGACTCGGATTTTCCACCCTCGGGAGTCATGATAGCGCCTACTAATGGGAGCTAGGCAAGCCAACCTTAACTACTTGCTACACTTTCATATTTCTTCTTTTTAATAAATACCAAGTGATAATATGATAACAGCGAAATTATAAATAATTAAGTGGAAGGTAACAATAAAATATCTGGAATCAACATCTATTACAACTTCTAAAACCTCAAATACCCAAAATCTGGTGTCACGGTGTCACAGACTGTCTAAAAGTCACTACATACAAGGTCTGAAGAAAAAAACAATAAACTGTTTCTGAACAAAGAAAATAAAACAGGGAATAGAGATAGAGGGAGACGCCAGGGCCTGCGGATGCCTGCAGGTCTACCTTGGGTCTCCGGGTGGACTGAAGGAAGCCCTCCAACTACAGTCCAAAAGCTGCGCTTGGATCTGCACACAGTGCAGAGTGTAGTATCAGCACAACCGACCCCATGTGCTGGTAAGTGTCCAGCCTAACCTCGGCGAAGTAGTGACGAGGCTAGGACCAGACAACCAAATAAACCTGTGCAGTTTAAATATATACAGCAGAAAAGAAAATATAAAATTAACCAATCAATGTGGGAAGGTGAAACATGCTGTGGGGGAGATAACAGTTCTGAATAGAAGGCATCAAACAAGGAAAAGAACAACATAACTCGGATACTAATAAGGAATCAAAAACAATAAATGCACGGCATCACCCTTCGTGCTTTTACTCTCGTCCTCACCAAAGCAAATATAATCAAAGGTGCACGGCATCACCCTTCGTGCTTTTACTCTCTTTCCTCACCATAATCAATAGAATCGGCACAGAATAGTACATCGTGCGGCACGGCATCACCCTTCGTGCTTTACACTCTTTTCTCACAATCATGCACGGCATCACCCTTCGTGCTTTATGCTCTTCCTCACCCAAAAAACAATCACAAACAATGGGGCAAAGGAATAAACAAGATTATAATAGGAATCCCGGCAAGGGAGCAACAATTAAACAATTAAATCCTGACAAGGGAGAACCAAACAAGCAATAATATCCCGGCAAGGGAACAATTTAATAACTCTTTCTCTTTTCACTTTCACTTCACAACTCGCTTTACCACTTGAGCCAATGCTCCAAAGGGTTTAATCAACTCACTTACTTTCAAAAATTCGTAATGTAACTTGAGCCATTGCTCGACGATGTTCAAAAGTCATAATTACTTCCTTAACTTTTCACAACAAATAGAAATCACTTCTAAAGTATAGATTATTCAACGAAATCATGAAAATCACATTATAAGACTCACGGTCATGCTAGACACCAACGTATAGATACTCGTCACCATGCCTATACGTCATATTCAACAATAATCACGTAGCAAATAGGACTCGACTCCTAATCCCTCAAGCTAAGGTTAGACCAAACACTTACCTCGAACTTCCACGGCCAACTCAATCCTCAAAAACCGCCTTTCCTTTCAAATTCGGCTCCAAATCAATTGTATCTATACATAAATGACTTCGTAACATCAAATAATGCTAAACAATTCGAATCCAATGCCTAATTATAGCTTTCCAATCATTCTTCCCAAAAATCCAAAAATCGACCCCGGGTCCGCTTGGTCAAAACACGAGGTTCGGACCAAAATCAAATCCCCCATTCACCCACGAGCCCAAATATATAATTATTTCCAGAATTCGACCCCAAAACGAGGTCTAAATCACCATTAATCAAAAAGCCCTAGTTCTACCCAAATCCCTAATTTTCTACCCTTAGTTACATGTTTTAGGCCTAGAAATCTAGTGGGTGTTAATGGAAAATGAAGAAAACAAGTTAAATATTACTTACCCAAGAAATTTCGGTGAAGAAGTGCTTCAAGAATCGCCTAAGAGCTTTGGAGAAGAAAGGGTTTATGAAATTTTTATGAAATCCCGTAAGGCTACTGTTCTTTAAATTTAAAATTTAACTGGGCGAATTTACTCTTCGCAATCGCGACAGACCCTTTGCGTTCGCGATGGGTCAGGCTGGTTAAGCCTTCGCGTTCGCGTAGACGGGCTTGCGTTCACGGACCAAAGGTCGCGTTCGCGATGCACAAATGGTGGCCCCTCCCCAATTACCTTACGCGTTCGCATCACACAGGTCGCGTTCGTGACGAGCAATCCCCCAAGGCTTCGCGTTCGCGATAGACAAAAATACCCCTGCCCCCATTTACCTTACGCGATCGCGAAGAACAACAGTCCTGGGCACCTGTTGCAGATTTTCTGCAATTTTTCCTAAGTTCAAAACTTCCCGAATCACATCCGAAACACACTCGAGCCCTCGGGACTCATAACGAAACACACGTACTAACTCAACAACATCATACGAACTTATCCGTACGATCAAATCACCAAAATAACCTCAATAACAATGAATCAAACCTCAAAATCAAGAACTTTTTCTCAAACTTCATCAAGTATCACATTTTGCAATTTAAGTCCGAATCACGTCAAACGACGTCCATTTTAAACCAAATTTTACAGGAATGACTTAAACCATATATAAGACCTGTACCGGGCGCCGGAACCAAAATACGGGCCCGATACCAACACGTTCTAATCAAATTTCATTTCAAATTTCCTTAAACGATTTCAGAAAACAATTTTACTTAAAAATTTATTTCTCGGGCTTGGGACCTCGGAATTCGATTGCGGGCATACGCCCAAGTCCCATATTTTCCTACGGACCCTCCGGGACTGTCGGATTACGGGTTCGGGTCCGTTTACCCAAAATGTTGACCGAAGTCAAATTTACTCATTTTATAATCAAAACTTAGTTTTTTTCACAGATTTTCATATCTAAGCTTTCCGGCTAAGCGCCCGGAATGCGCATGCAAATTGAGGCGACTCTAAATGAGGTTTTCAAGGCCACAGAAACATAGAATTTAATTTAAAACAAGTGATGACCGTTTGGGTCATCACAGGTAGTTCCCCCACACAAGGTTAGGCAAGATACTTACCTCAATGATGACAACCCGATACTCTAAAATGAACTCCTCGGGTGACAAGACCTCCGGACGGCTCAAATCAAACTAAAATAACTTCAATGCACAGATAAAACTCATAAGAAACTATTCCGATCATAAAGTCTAAATCTTTAACAAAATCCAAAAATCGGTCCAAAAGTCGACCCTCTGGCCCGCACCTCGGAACCCGATAAATTTTACAAAAACCGAATACCCATTCCGTTACGAGTTCAACCATACAAAAATTATCAGATTTCGATACCATTTGGTCCCTCAAATCATGATTTTTTATTTTAGAAATTTTCTTCAAAAACCAACATTTTCCTCAACCCAAAACACAAATTAAATGATAAAAATGAAGATAAAATCATGGAATAGGTTAGACTCTAGGTGAAGAACACTTACCCAATCGATTTGCTTGAAAAACCCCAAAAGAAGCTCCCGAATCTGAAGTTTAAAACTTAAAATATGAAGAAATGACCAAGCCTTCGAGTTATATGAATCTGCCAGGACTTCCGCACCTACGACCAACTTAACTGCATCTGCGCAGCCGCAGGTGCGCATGACCAACCGCACCTTAGGTCCACCCTGCTTCTGCGCCCAAGGATAGGCTCCTGCAGCACCATGCGTGCGCTCCAATTCTCCTTATCTATGCAGATTGCCCAGACCAGCTCCTCTCGCACCTGCACCTCATCCTTTGCACCTACGACCATCGCACATGCGCCCAGCGTCCATAGGTGCGATTACACCAGAACTCAGCCTCCCCAAAACCATGAAAAATCATCCGCAACTCGTCCGAAACACACCCGGGGCCCCGGGACCCGCTCGAGGTCTCGAGTCACATCAAACCACGACTGAACTACGAATCGCACCATGAATCGAGCTTATGAACTTTCAATCTTCCAACTTCTAAAACTCGTGCCGAAACCTATCAATTCAACCCAAAATGCTGCCAAATTTTGCAGAAAAGTCCCAAATGACATCACGGAGCTGCTCCAACTCTCGGAATTGCATTCCGACCCTGGGATCAAAAAATTCAACTATGGGTCAACTTCTCCATTTCCCAAACTTTAACTTTTCAAACTTTCGCCGAAATGGCTCAAATTACCCTACGGACCTCCAAATCCAATTTTGGATGCGCGCCTTAGTCCAAAATCAGCATACGGAGCTGTTGGCATTGTCCAAAACCCATTCTGGAGCCGTTTACTCAAAAGTCCAATTCTGGTCAAATTCTCACCGCTTAAGCTTCCAAAATTAGAATCCTTCTTACAATTCGATTCCGAATCCTCCGGCAACTTAATTCAACCATACAGGCAAGTCGATACACATAATATGAAGCTTCTCAAGACCTTATGCCGCTGATTGGAACTTAAATTATCAAAACGACCGGCCGGGTCGTTACCGTGCCGTGAGCATAGGATGGTGGATTGAGAAGGGATAGCCTTAATATACCTGGAGTCAGAGATGCAGTACGGATGACAAAAGTACGTAATGTTTTATTTTCTCTTTTTTCCTTCTTCATATCATACAGAAGTACATAAAGTAACTTGATATGTGCTGTACATAAATAAATATAAGAATCTGTCACAAGGTAAACCTGCAGCAATATGGCTGGCATCTATATTTGTGTCACCAAATGCTTTAGCTTGATCATAGGGGAAATCACATTGTAAGAACTTGTCTCTGCAAATTGATCATCGTCACCTTTGCAAGAAGCCTCATTTGTTCTGTTAGAGACAACTTCGAGCAGGTTTGTAAGTTACAAATTGATGCTTAATAAACATGTAAGCATGGGTTTATATAGATGATAAAAAGTCGTTGTTGAGAGCTAAATATCGATGTGGGGTGTTGCTATAATCATCTTCTAAAAAGGATTGGACTCTATCGAGAAGGAAAATTTGTAAAAGTGTCGTTCACATTTCTAGTAGAATAAGGAAACGATTCTTGTTGATTGGCGTGGAGGAAATCAACTCCTTCTCTAACTTAAAGTCCTTTGACAATTGAATTACATGAAAGACATTATTATTTTCATAAACTCTCTGAAGTCCTTTGTATTTTTGAAGGTTATATGTGATAAAGCTTATAACTTGTCTCCAAATGGAGGACAACCAAGAAAAAAGACATAATGTGATTCGTGGAAGCAAATTAACCAAGTAGGTCAAAAGAACTTAACTAGTCATGATGATATTGATTGCTGTCCAATTCCACGTGCTACTCAAAGAAAATTTAGTTGAAGTTTGAAATAGAATTAGGAAAAATGGATTTCTTGGTAGATGTCATACAGAAGGGATGGACGTTAGAAGTATTATTGACTTTGGATACCAACCCATTCAGCATTATAAGAATCAAAATTCAGTCACACTGCGAAGAGAGTGTACACAGAAAGTCTCAAGGAAATATCCCGCTACCCAGTAATTAACTAATTACCCGCATAATTAAGAATTGTTTCAAATTACTTAACATACTATTCATGTAAAACTACATATATTATTATTTTCTATTTTTTTTTTCAACTTCTAGTTTATCCTACTCTCATATAAAGAATAAAAGTTTTCGTACGCTCAATTCTTAAAATGGTAAAAAGATAACCTTCTTTTATGAGAAAATAATTTTTATCTTTACAATAAAGAAAATCTCATAAACTTTCTTGTATTATATGTATAATTTACCTTATTCAAAAATAGTAATAATGTTAAATATCCAAAATGATACTTATAAAACTTTTACTAAAATACTTCACTTAAAAGAAAATACCACTCTAACATAATATCTAATGATATCAAGGTTGTAAACTTATTGGATCTTATAGTTATAATGTCCTAAACCCTCTATAACCTCCTAATAGACATAAGTCCTTCGAACTCATATGGATTACTACGACTCACCCTAATATTAAAGTACGGGATGTAACATGAAGAGAGGATGAAAAATACTTTTGAAGGAAGTGTGCTTTAATTATTTCAAATATAGTGCTTAGGCAGGTTTTGAGTTACTCTTATCCAAATTGTGCTCTACCTTAACCAAAAACCTACATTACAATCCTTTAAGTCCTACTTGATTTTGAACCATTAGTGGAGAAATACATGAAGGGCAAGCCTATGGCACTACTTTTGTACATTTGAATATCTTTGTGAGAGTGAGAGTTAATTCTTTTCATTTGATATCCCATTTGTGTTTAAATTGTAATTTATAAGTTGGGATTCTCTCTTAAGTTTGAGGGCACATGAAATTTGAGTTGTGAAATTAATCCAATCCCCAATATGGAGGAATGAACAAGGGAAAGTTATTTGTGATAAAGAGGCCAATTTCAAAGCTTTACTGCCAAGACGTGATTGTTACTTTGACTAACTTGGTGTTTGAACACTTGAAATGAAACGATATTCTCATGAAGTTGTCGGTGATTCATATGCCTTGGATTAATTGTTGGTGCCAATCGAAGTCGCTAGATTGCGTTTAATTTGAACCTTTTTAACTTGAAATGTATTTGGTATGCCACTAAGCTTAATTGATGATTTTAAAGAATGATGTGCTTAGTTGTTGAATTCCTTGTGAATTCCTTGAGGACAGCAANCGTCCTGCGCCGTATGGCCACGTCCTGTGCCGTCCTGACATGTCCTGCGCCGTCCTGACTCGTGTCATGGCAATGTCCTGCCACGTCCGGCGCCGTGCCATGGCCATGCCCTGCCATGTCCGACCTCGGGCCATTGACATAGGCCTCGGCGACGCAAGCGACGCCCCGAAAAACCTCTACTTGCGACCGTGCCATGGCCACATCGCCCTTGCCATAGGCCTCGGCGACGCAAGCGATGCTCGATAAACCTCAACTTGCGACATTGCATCGGCACATTGCTGCGACGCTAGCGACGCCCCGATAAACCTCTACTTGCGACTTTGTATTGGCGCGTCGCCTCTCGGCATAGGTCTCGGCCTCGCAAGCGACCCCCCGTAAAACCTCTACTTGCGACATTGTATTGGCACATCGCCATTGACATAGGCCTCGGCGACGCAAGCGACGCCCCGATAAACCTCTACTTGTGACATTTGGTTTAGCCTTTCCCTCGACATGACTAAGTGTGTCAAGTCAAGCTTGCCGCTCAATACACAAATAGTATACGTTCCAAGTTCTTCAGTAGTTGTTCGATTTTCCAACACTTAGTATCATATAGCATCAAGGGAGGAGCAAACCTCTTTTCGGAAAAGTTAGAAATTGTTTGGTTTGGAAGGGGAGGGACGAATCGGAGCGACAAAGGGCTGAATCTCAGTGGATCGTGGCAGCAAGGCCACTCTGCCACTTACAATACCCCGTCGCGTATTTAAGTCGTCTGCAAAGGATTCTACCCGCCGCTCGATGGAAATTGTACTTCAAATATAGTGCTTAGGCAGGTTTTGAGTTACTCTTATCCAAATTGTGCTCTACCTTAACCAAAAACCTACATTACAATCCTTTAAGTCCTACTTGATTTTGAACCATTAGTGGAGAAATACATGAAGGGCAAGCCTATGGCACTACTTTTGTACATTTGAATATCTTTGTGAGAGTGAGAGTTAATTCTTTTCATTTGATATCCCATTTGTGTTTAAATTGTAATTTATAAGTTGGGATTCTCTCTTAAGTTTGAGGGCACATGAAATTTGAGTTGTGAAATTAATCCAATCCCCAATATGGAGGAATGAACAAGGGAAAGTTATTTGTGATAAAGAGGCCAATTTCAAAGCTTTACTGCCAAGACGTGATTGTTACTTTGACTAACTTGGTGTTTGAACACTTGAAATGAAACGATATTCTCATGAAGTTGTCGGTGATTCATATGCCTTGGATTAATTGTTGGTGCCAATCGAAGTCGCTAGATTGCGTTTAATTTGAACCTTTTTAACTTGAAATGTATTTGGTATGCCACTAAGCTTAATTGATGATTTTAAAGAATGATGTGCTTAGTTGTTGAATTCCTTGTGAATTCCTTGAGGACAAGCAATAGTTTAAGTTTGGGGGTTTGATAAGTTGGTATTTTACCAAATTATCTCATCATTAATCTCAGATTCTTGCTATGTTTGATTGAGTAAATCGCATGTTTAATGTCGTTTACATCCATTTTACAGGTTTTTATGTGATTTAGAAATGATTGTGAAGAAACCAAGTGAAAACAATTCAAAAGGGAGCTAAAATGAAAACAGGAACACTGCCCAGTAAATTACCCTTCGCGAACGCGAAGCTTCAGGAAATAAACCTTCGCGAACGTGAAGAGCTGTCCGCAAACGCGAAGGTGGAGGAACAAACCTTCGCGAAGGCGAAGGGATAACGGCGAACGCAAAGGTATAATCGCGAACGCGAAGAAGAAATGGGCGGAAAAGCCTAGGCAGCTCTGGAATTTCACGTTTTTGACCCTAAATTATTTAATACACGACCCAGCTCACTTGTAAAAGATCTTTGGCTTAGTTTCAGTCTTTGGACCAGAGAAGACAATTTTGGAAGCTAGGGGTTTTTGCACACACGGTTGGGTCTTGAAGATTTGAAGCTTTTGGTTGAGAATTGCTTACCCATTTATGTTCATTTCTTCATTTCCTTGCTTTATATTTTCTATATCTAAGTGTGTAGTATTTATTCCAACACTTGAATCTTGTTTATGGGATATTCATATCTAAAGTGTGGATTAAATATCTTGTTGTGCTTATGTATTGAACGATTTTTAGTTATATTGAAGTGATTTATTGTTTCTTTAATTATTCTTGTTCTTTAATGTTTCTAAAGGGATTAGCTAACCCTAGCACTCGCCCATATTCTTCGAATTAATTTTGGAAAAGACAATTTGAGGTTGGAAAAAATTCATTAAGAAGAACTTGAGGCTTTAACCCTCACTTTATAGATTCTACGTAGGGATAGGATTGAACTACTTGTAGCCATATTCGGGCTTGCTTGATCTCTTAATTGATTTAGGGATAATTCAATTAGGAAGACTTGTTAGTCTTCGGAAGAAGCTAATATAGAATTATTACCCGAGGCTAATTACATTAAGCTCGCTCATATTTGTAAAATCGTAAAATACATTGGATCATTACTTGAGTGTAATCCCCAATGCATCCATGCTTGTAGCCATTGATCGTTTTATTTGCTTTCTAGGTTATTTTACATTTTTGCATTTAGTTATAAATATTTTCTCAAAACTTTTCTAAGTGTTTGGATTAGCATAATAAGTGATTCTTACACGCCTAATTGCCTACATATTGTTCTTTATGTGATTCGATCCCGACTCATAGTTGGATAAATTATATTGCATGTGACCGTGTCCATTTACTTTTTAGTAGTGAATTTGGGCGTCATGAGAGATCGTGATGGGTACCTCTGGAGCAGTGTTTAAAGTACTCTGTTTTGAAGTTCTTGGTCATTTTTTAATATTTTAAGCTATGGAGCTTGGATTTGGGCGATTTTGAAGGGTATTTTCACACTTTGGATTGGGATAAGTGTTCTTTATCCGGATTTAATTATATTTGGTGATTCCATCTTTCTTTTTAACATTAAATTAGTGATTTGAATAGGAAAAAATAAGAATTTTTGTATAAACTTTCAAAAATGCAAAATGAGGATTTGAATGCCGATTTGAAGTCGGAATTGGATAATTTTGGTATGATTGGACTCGTATCGGAATGGGTGTTTGAATTTTATAATTTTATCAGGTTCTGAGGTGCAACNCGTCCTGACACGTCCTGACACGTGCCATGGCCACGCCCTGCATGTCCTGCCACGTCCTGAGCCGTGCCATGGCCATGTCCTGTGACGTCCTGACACGTGCCATGGCCACGTCCTGACACGTCCTGACACGTGCCATGGCCATGTCCTGCGACGTCCTGACACGGTCCTGTCGACGTCCTGACACGCCCTGACACGTCCTGAGCCGTGCCATGGCCATGTCCTGCGCCGTCCTGACACGTGCCATGGCCACGTCCTGCGCCGTATGGCCACGTCCTGTGCCGTCCTGACATGTCCTGCGCCGTCCTGACTCGTGTCATGGCAATGTCCTGCCACGTCCGGCGCCGTGCCATGGCCATGCCCTGCCATGTCCGACCTCGGGCCATTGACATAGGCCTCGGCGACGCAAGCGACGCCCCGAAAAACCTCTACTTGCGACCGTGCCATGGCCACATCGCCCTTGCCATAGGCCTCGGCGACGCAAGCGATGCTCGATAAACCTCAACTTGCGACATTGCATCGGCACATTGCTGCGACGCTAGCGACGCCCCGATAAACCTCTACTTGCGACTTTGTATTGGCGCGTCGCCTCTCGGCATAGGTCTCGGCCTCGCAAGCGACCCCCCGTAAAACCTCTACTTGCGACATTGTGTTGTGGAGTTATTATTAGTTGAAATTGTTGTACATGATATACCTTTTGTTGCCGGGCTAGTATCATGCATTTAGACGTAGTGCTAGTTCGTGCCATCTCTTTCATTGTCAGCCTATTCATATACCAGAATCCAATGTTGCCATTTCATAGAAATACTTTCACTATTGAGTTTATGCTTAAACAATAAATCGAGCGTCATAGTGTAAAGGGGGTATTGTTCCTTTTTGAGTTACTTTACCATTCATTTTATTGTTATTGAGGTTTTACACACATTGTGTTGAGCTGTGGAATATTTATTGTTGAAATATTAATATTATTGGATCCTTGAAAAGGTTATTTGTGATATGAGTTGACATGCCGCGTTGTTGTGATGTTAGCACATGTGAAATGTTGTGTGGTTGGTTGTTGTTATGCGGAGTATAAGGATGGCATTTCACCGTTGTTGTTATGCGCGGCATAAGGGTGCCATCTCACTGTTGTTAAATGTATGGAGTGATACCGGTGGCTATTGTGTTATTGTCCGGATGGAGCAATAAGGGTGGCTATTATACAGAGTAATACGGGTGGCTATCAGAGTGATACAGGTGGCTAATGATATTGTCAGGGCAGAGTTATACGGGTGGCTATAGGAGAGATAAGGGTGGCAATGTCAGGGATCATGTGTGATGGCTTGGGGACAGTGTGTTCATGATTTTCATGTGATGGTGTGCTTTTCCTTGTGTATGTCATACACCTTACGTGATTTTTTGTATTGCTTTAATGAACTATTCAATGTTAATGATATTACATGTCTACTTGGGCTACAGTAGTATACTCGAACAACCATACACCGTAGCATGCCACTTATACTAGCTCAGGAGTATAAACTTGACATTTATTAATCATCATGTGTTCTTGTATAATCGGTTTTCATGGTGATATTAAGCCTGTGACCACGTCGGGCGGATTGTGATTATGAGCATATGCCCATGCCAGGCGGATTGTGAACGTGAGCTTGTGATCATGCCGGGAGGATTGAGATATAGGCACATGAGTTGTCCTTGCGGTTGTGATTTAAAATATAGGCACAAGGTGTCGTGAGCATAGGATGGTGGGTTGGGACCCGTGACTTGTGATTATTAGATGAAGTATCATGGAGTGATTTCATTGTGAAACTTATTTTAGAACGGCTTGATTAATTGGTTTTACTTTGTGTTCCTTATTTGGTTTTAACAATACTTCACGGTGTTGTTATTGCTTTACTTTTTTCTCACTTGTTGATTCTTGTTGCCATTTACTTATTTCTGCTTTCATTATACTGCACAGGTTATTTTGTATAGTGAGTGTCTCTACTTGTACCTCGTCACTACTCCGTTGAGTTTAGTCTTGATACTTACTAGGTACCGGTCATGGTGTACTTATACTACACTTCTGCATATTTTTGTGCAGAGCCAGGTTGTAACGACCCGATCGGTCGTTTTGCTTTCTAGAACCTCGTTCCCCTAAATAAGACTCCCTTTACGTGCTTTTACTGATTTATGACTTGCGCGGATGGTTAGTTCGGGATTTTGAAGGGTTCGGGTTGAAATCGGAACAGCTAAAAAGGCGAAGTTTGACTTCGGTCAATGTTTTAAGTAAACGACCTTAGAATTGGGATTTGATGGTTCCAATGTATTGGTATGATAATTACGGACTTGAGCGTATGTTCGGATCAGGTTTTGGATGATCCGAGAGTGTTTCGGCGCCTAATACTGAAAATTGACTCTTTGAAGGTTTTAGAGTTCTTTAAATTTGGTTTGGAGTAGGTTTTGTGTTATCGAGGTCCAGTTAGGATTTCGAGATCGGGAATAGTTCTGTATGGTGATTTAAGACTTTCACGCAAAATTTGGTGTCATTCAGAGTATTATAAGTATTATTCAACGTGTTCGGAGGGATTTGAAAACTTGAAGTTCATAACTTGATTCAATTTGGTTTTGGGGTGTGATTCTTGGTTTTGTTGTTGTTTTACGAGTTTCGAGATTTCGAGCAGGTCCATATTATGTTTATAGAGTTGCTGGTGTAGTTGGACGGGGTCCCGAGGGGCTCGGGTGTGTTTCGGACCACCCGGAGCCAAGTTGAGGAAACCAGATTTTCCAGTTCTGGTTTCCGTCTTTGCGAATGCGGAGGGACCATCGCGATCACAAAGAAGGAAGTGGAGCTAGGAGATTTTGTGCTACGCGTTCGTGATAGGCAGCTGGGGTTCACGAAGGTCAGGGACCTGTGACCTTCGCGTCCGCGTGAGGTGACTCGCGTTCATGTAGAGGAGCCTGGGATGGGCTTTGGGCCGCTATTATTCTTCGCGTTCGCAAAGCGTAGGCTAAGCCAGCTCCTCGTTCACTAGGCCCCTGTCACGTTTGCTATGAGTCATTTCTGGGGGCCTGGGGCATTTGCCTTCGCAAACGCGAGGCCTCTTCCGCGTTCGAAGAATAGGGCAGCTGGGCAGATAGTTTTAAAAATTGTGCCATGGCCAATTTTGGGTTCATTTATTGCACTCTTGGGCAATTTTGGAGCTTCAAAAAGGGGGATTTCAACCTAGCTATTGAAGGTAAATAATTTCTACCTAATGTGAGTTTAATACATAGATTATGTCTAAATTTTAACATGTAAATTTGTTGAAATCATGGTTTTCGATGAAAATGAAAATAGAATTTAGTGAAAATCATATATTTGAGTTCATGAGGTTATGGGTAACAACTTTCTTCATAATATTTCTGGAATCCAGGCACGTAGACCCAAGGGTGAACTTTAACAATTCTTCAATTAGGGTTGGGAAATCACTTCAATAGTTAGGATATGAACTTTTTAACATGTATTGACTATTTTATATAACATTTTACTAGTTTCGAGTCGTTCGGCACCGAGTTGAGGGTTTAAAGCACAATTTTTGACCGAAAGTAAGCTTTGAGAAAAGAGAAGTCTCGTTTCTAACCTTGTAAGAGGGAATTAACCCCATAGCTGAATTGACTTAATATGTGCTTCTATTTGTGGGGGCTACGTATGCACGAGGTCATGAGAGTCCGTATGTAGCTACTAATTATGTTTATGTCCGGGTAGTTTAGGATCCAGATAATGTGATATTTGCGATATTTGCACCCTACTTGCTAATTTAAGTGGTTAAATCATATCGAAACTTGCTAAAGGATTGTAAAAGGTCGAATTTCATTTACTTGATTTAAGCAAGATGAGAGCCTTGGTTATTAGGAGGACCCGGTATTGTTATTATTGATAAGCAAGTTCACCAATTGAGATCCAAGAAGATTTCTGCGGTAAAAGTTAGTGGAGGGTCCAACCAGTCGATGAGGTGACAAAGGAGGCCGAGGAAGACATGCGCAACAGTTATCCACACTTATTCAGTTCTTCAGGTATGATTCTACACCGCGGGGTCTGACATCTGAACAATTGAAATGAATTGTTTTATGAGGTAAGACACATACGGGACACTACTCTACACAACCAAGTCCTTCAGAGTATATCATTATCTGATAAACACTTTCTGCACCACCCGACGAGTCTTGAATCTTAGCATATTCATAGTGCGTGGCACAATGAACCTGAAACATACTTAAAGCACGCTCACGGTATGGATTCTTCACTTTGTGCGCGTATCTGTTGCCAACGAATTTGCATATATTTCGCATTTTCAACTCAACAAAATATATGTATCCGTACAAACACCCAATCAAACACAATCATATAATAGTAAAAAAATATTACACATAATTAGAGGTGAACATGAAGTTGAAGAATCATAATGAGTTGTTATTACCCATTTCAGGTTTGGTGGTGGAAAATGTTATAGTAATACCGCAACCTCTTATCAATACGCAATGTAAATACATGATCGTATCATGAAGTGGTTAACTTTATGGAGGCCATTTTCAAAGAAATGGAAATAAGAACATGTACGTTATTAGGTCGAGGGCTTGAAGGATGAATAATATAGATTCTTCATTTCCAACTAAATTATATGGCAAATGTGTACAGTAAATATATAAATAGTAACAATGCATTGTCATGGCAGCAGCAGGCATTTTAAAAAAAGGAGCACAAAACAAGTTGCGAATAGTAAAAACTTTAAACGGCCATAACTTTGCGCTCGGTTGTCGGATTGGCGCGATTTTTTTTTTGATTTCGCGTATTTTTTCGAGATCTAGGCGGACAAACTGCCGCAAGGCGGTTTGGCCCTGCCAATTTTGAGAAAAACAGCCTTTTACCCATTCAATTTGCATTTTCCCCCAAATTGGTGCAACGTCTAGTTCATTCTGATAGAAAAATTATATGAAAAAAATGGATTTTTTAGCTGTAACATTTGCAGTATTGGGGATGTGTGTATCAATTTCAATGTGTGAATTTCAATTTCGAAAAACGAAGAAAATATCATTCTTGATTAATATCTATATAAAAAAGTGCACAAATTATAATACCTTGCAATTTGGTTCGTTGGTTAAGCTCTTCTCTTCAATGTATTACATTTATTGTTATGTCAAGGGTTCAAACCTTAATGAAAGCACCATTTCATTTTAGTTATCATTTTGCATTTTATTGGTATAAGTTGACAAGCATTTTTGCAATGGTGCATGCCACTACGTAGGTGCCCACATCCACCGCTGCAACAAAGGTGACCGCCATCGCCACCATCTCGTCACCACTGCCACCGCCACAATCTCCGTCACCACCGCCACATGCTTGCCAATGGAATTGCAAAGGTACGTTATACAAAATCAGAGAATCATAATGGAGTTGTACAACACCAAATAGCACAAACCAAGGTACAACTTAGCTAATATATTCACAAATGACTTTTAAACATTGTAAATGATATTTTTTACAAAAAATAATATTTTTTTTGAAATATTTTAATTAAAAAACGAAAAATACTTAATAATATAGTAAAAAATATGAAAAATATT
>NW_017676475.1:0-10925 GCF_001879085.1 Nicotiana attenuata
ACTAGAGCATCAAGAGTTGACTTAATTCATCAAGGAAGCTCGCTCTATTACGTAGGTCATTGTGGAACCTAAACTCTTCCTCCTCTACTCTCCATAAGCAAATGTCACTTTAGATTGTAGCATTCAAAACAAGGATTGTGGGGAAGTACGCTCATCTCTCTCAAGGGAATGTCACAAGTCCGGCTCTAAGTACCATAAGCTTGCCCCTTATGTAAATCACCACTAATGCAAGCTCACTCAAGTCGAAATCATATAGGGATTTTGCCGGAATGTAATGAAGGCTTTTGGATCAAGGTAGGACTTATTGGCATATGATGGTTTCATCTTTCCTTAAGCACTCCATTTTCTCATTTCGGCTCATACTTTCTTGACTCTTTGAGTCATTTTCTTCTTCCTTAGGGGAACTAGAAACACACTGTCACTCTTTTTTGCTCACGATGATCATTTTTCTTCTTTTCTAATCATTCCATGCCTTTCATCATTGCTTTCTTTGAATCCCTTCACTTTTCTATCTTATTCACTTTCTTTTTGACATATTTCTTTTTTGGCTTTTCTCTCTTTTCTTTTGCCTTCCCTTTTTTCATTTCTTTTTGTTCTTTGTACCTTTTATCACTTTCACATTCCTCTTCTCTCCCCCAAACTTATGCTTTTACCACTTGTCTATCAAGAATGCCAAGGAAAGATCGGGTGCCAAGAGAGGGTCATTAGAGAACGGATAAAGGCTTATAACGTTGTTATTGAAAGAAAAAGGACTTCGGCTCAAAGGGGTTTACTAGGGATATCATACTGGTAGGCTACGGAAGCTTTCAAGTTTCAAATTGGATCAAGGAAAGCCTACAATCATTTCTCAAGTTGAGCTATACTTAGAATTTCGCCTAGACAAACATTCAGAGCAAGTTCTAGACTTATTGGCACGGAACTTGGACTTGCAATTCAATACCTCACCTCACAAGCCGTTGGATTGTTAAAGAGAATAGAGTCGAGGGCCCACAATAACCCTAGCTAAGATTGAACATCACAAATGGCTCAAAGAAATCATTTGATGATTGTTTTAGTCAACACAAGAGTCTAAAGGTCACAACTAGAACTATTCTTTACCAATCAACTTGTTTATAACCATAAGGTCGAAGGTAAATGTGTTAGTACCAAGTGAAACCTGCTTGAGACACTTTTATTCATTACTACTATTTATACCAAAACATAAATAAACTGAACTCAATCCCTTAAGAAGGTTGTCACGACATCCATCGTCGGGAAGAGCCACCGGGTTCACACAACATCCACCTTTGGAAAGATCCGTAGCATTAAGAAAATCAAAGGCTTATTGTTCACATAAAATGTAAAAAGAAGATAACAACTTAAAAAGAAACTACTAAAGGAAATAAGAAGCTATGAAGTAAAATTACGAAAGAAGTTATGAAGTAAATTACGAAAATAAAACTGAATGTATACAAACTTGAAGCAAAGCGAATATATACATCAATCAAAATGAATATATACATCAAATGGTAAAGATATATACATATCGAATGTGAAAGTAACGAATATATACATGCCAAAAGTAAAAATAACAAATATATACATACCAAAGGTGAAAATAAAGAGAAGTAAAGATAAAGAAAAATAGTATCATAGTTATTACATGCCAATGACATCAAATCATCACCAAATCAGAATGGAGACCCCCCCCCCCCCCTAAATAAAATATAGCATTGTCCTCAATGCTAATATCAAAATAAGATCAGGGAAAGGATTAGAGAGTAAAGAAAACTCCCTATGTGGTCTCTGTCCGCATCGGGTCAGGCACATGAGTGGGGTCCTCGGGCTGCATAGGCTCATCAGCTCCCTCCGGGTCCTCTAACTGGATCTCCAAATCCTCTGACTGGGGACCACGGGGTTGCAGAGCATCTGGATCATCTCCTTAGCAATATGAGTAGTAGCAGCCGACTCCTCAGACTGGCCAGCTGTTGGTGCCTCTTGCTCTGCTGCCTGTGTTGCTAGCTCTCACTCCTCCATGAGCAAGACCAGTGGGATGTCTCCAACAGATGTATACTTCTCCTCCTTCTTCAGCAGCTCCACTGACTTCTTTGAGGCATGAATTTTCTTTAGCTTCTTCATTTGCTTGCGCAGATCCTTGATAACCTTTCCATGTGTATCCAAAGTCTCCAGGATCTTCTTCTGGTTGTCTAGGAGCTTCTTATGGTTGTCCAGGAGCTCATTCAATGAATCCTCCATTGATAGAGGTACCCGAAGCTGTGCTGGGACTGACTGTGTTGCTACTGCACTGGATAAGACAGACAACTTTGATGTAGCTGCTTGCATCCAGTTGTTAATGCTGGATAATGTCTGAGAAACCCGCAGTGCAGTCTAAGGGTAAGTGGAAGATGGGGTAACAGATAATGGCACGGTGATGGATGGGCCGGATAAAGGAGGAGGCATGGCAGCTGAAGATCCCCCTGCTGTGGAAGGCTCT
Source organism: Nicotiana attenuata (assembly GCF_001879085.1). Lineage (NCBI taxonomy): Eukaryota > Viridiplantae > Streptophyta > Magnoliopsida > Solanales > Solanaceae > Nicotiana > Nicotiana attenuata. Next base: position 2,474 of record NW_017676475.1, read on the forward strand.
GACTCGGTGACCACTACCCTTGGCTCTTCAGACTGGCCAGTGGAGGTAGTGGCTTTACCCTTTGCTTTAGGGTTGTCCGGTCCTTGGAGGCTATACCAGGAGAAAGGCTTTTCTGGCTTCACCATTGTGTCATAGTGCTTCTTCTCGACCCCTTCCTCGAGATACATAGTGATGAAGTTAGGGTAGGGATAGGATCTTTCTTCTTTTCCAACAGCCTTGGAGATGTGGTAATACATGAGGTTCCCCACATTGATTGGATACCCCTCCATGATGGAAGCTATCAAGATCGCCCGGGAGAGTGGGAGGACATTATCATGCTGGCACGGGTCCAGCCGGCTGCACACAAATGTGGACCACCCTTTGGCTTCAAAGCTGAGGGTGTTTCTGGCTATTGGGACACCAGCTATGAGCCATGCAGGTGTCATCCCTAGAATGGCTAATATCTCTGATAGCCATGGACGGGTTGCTTCATCTAGGGCCAGCTTCTCCAAGTATTGCACGGCTTCCACATCCTCAAAACTGGCATAATTGTTCAAAGTGTGGCCATCAAACTGGACCTTCCAGTTCCGGACCTTTGTCATGGTGGTGCTCTTTTTGATGTGGGCCACATTTGTGTAGAACTCTTTTACAAGGTACTCATTTGCATCCACCACTTTGCTGGTAAAGTACTTCCACCCTATTCTCTCCTCAAACTGTTTTTTGACATTTGGATTGTGGGGAAGGAGGTCTCTCTCTATGAACTGTCATTCAAGGGTGAGCGACATTTGGGGCCACCATTCCCGGAATTTCAAATATGCTTTCTCGCTCACGAATCTATCAGCCTACACCTCGGGCTTTCTTGACCCGGCCAACCCACCCCTCCTCCCACCCACATTAGTATCACCCCCTCTCCCGTCATCCGGGACCTCGTCATTATCATCAACATTAATAGGGGCAGCTGTTGAGGCTGATGTTGTAGCAGGTGGGGAAGATGGTGCCGAAGCCTCACGACCTCCCTCTAAGCCAATAGGCGACTCAGAAGAGGAGGTAGGTTCATCAACTAAATGAAGTCTCCCCGGGAATTGTGTGGGATTATTTGTTGGCACAGAGTCTCCTTCCGAAGCTCCCCGGGATGGGACATACTCACTGGACTCAGAATGGTTCGCGGCTTTATCCGCAACTTTAATGGAGGCTCTTAATTTGTTGATAGACTTTTGCACTGCTAGATGTTGCCTTTACCCCTGCCTCGAGAGGGTTCTGCCCTCCCTTTGGACGTATCACCTCTACCTCGGGAACATACCATTGTCTGCAACATACAAGTAGTGAAATATAGCTATAATAGGGGTTCAAGCATGTGTTAAACAGTACAGATGAAATGTATACACTGCTTCTCAAAGTAGGGAACCACGAACTGCGTAAAAGTGAGCGCGGCCGCAAAATGCCCGTCACAGACTGCGTTAAAGTGAATGCGGCCGCGAAGAGGTCAGGCTCAAACTACTAACTCTCTGAACTTGATCAAACTCAGATCGCAAAAAATAGAACGCGACCGCAAATGACCCATCGCGGACCGCGCAAAAGTAAACGCGGCCGCGAAGGCAAATGATAAACTCTCTGAAGTTACAAAGCGCGAACCGCAAAAACTTGGACACGGCCGCGAAGGACCAACCGCGGACCACGAAAAAGTGACCGCGGCCGCGAATGATAAATTCTTTAAAGTTAGTGTCTCGCGGACCACGTAGTTTTGGACGCGGCCGCATACCCTATCGCGGACCGGGGAAAATTCACCGTGGTCGTGAAATTCAAATGAAATCGGCACTGAAGAACACTAAAAACTAGGGTTTTCACTAATTGTGCAAAAATTATAACAATTAACCATGCAAAGTTACTAACCCCAGCCCCCATTAGGCATACAAACACTACCCACATGTATTTAAGCAACAATTAAGCATTAATTTGATATTATGGCATGCATTTAACCCTAACTAAAAGGAAAAATTAAAACAAAGAGAAAAGAAAAGAAAAAGTAAAATCAAATCATTGAGATGAACATACCAGTTGTATAATGTGGTAGGAAATCTACACTTGATGAGAATGAGATGAATTTGAAACCAAGTAGAGATGCACAGTGCTTTAGATGAGTTTGAACAGTTAGGGTTCGTAAAATATGAAATGAATCAAGTTCTTCTATTTATACTCAGACCCAGTGGACCCACCGCCTTACCTGAGTGCAGCTGCGAAATTTTGTCGCGGTCCGCACTCTGTTACTTTTGTAGATCTTCTTCAAACGCAATTCCGCGGTCCGCAAAATATTGGCCGCGGCCGCAGTATTTTTGCGGTCCGCAAAAACTTCAACGCGGCCGCGAACTCTGAAGGGATTTTGACAGGACAACTTCAGAGAGTTGGCATTTTGCTCAATTCAACTACGCGACCACGCACAAAATTGTGCGGCCGCGAAGTGCTCACGCGGTCCGCAAACTTTTGTCACTTAGCCAAATTTCTTCCTTGTCAATTTCTTGCACTGCACAACCAATTCCTACAAACACTTCACAACTAGTTAGTCCAAAACACTGCCTAATCTAAGAAGAAAATCAAAAGAAAGAAAAACACATGGGTTGCCTCCCAAGAAGCGCCTGATTTAACGTCATGGCACGATCGCGACGATGTTACCATTATTCACTTGAAATGGATCAATGCCACAACGTGGCCATCATCAACGTTACCAAGGTAGTGCTTCACTCGGTGCCCATTGACTCTAAAGATCTCACCATTCTTGTTTTTCAAATCTAGAGCACCAAAAGGAGTTACATGCACCACTTCAAAGGGACAACTCCATTTTGACTTTAGCTTTCCCGGAAACATCCGTAACCGAGAGTTGAATAAGAAACAAGGTCACCTAATTCTTGGTTCCAGATATACTTACCATGTAGGTACGTCATCTTGTCCTTATACAAGGACGAACTGGAGTAAGCATGGAACCGAAACTCATCAAGTTCATTCAATTGCTCCACCCGAAGATTGGCAGCTACATCGCACTCTAGGTTCAACTTCTTCAACGCCCACATGGCCTAATGCTCTAATTCCACTGGGAGGTGACATGCTTTCTCAAACACCAACCGTTACATAGACATACCTATTGGAGTCTTGTAAGCTATTCTATAGGCCCATAAAGCATCATCAAGTTTCCTTGACCAATCAGTCTGGTTTGCATTGACAGTCTTTGATAGAATACTCTTGATCTCCCCGTTGGAGACCTCAACCTGTCCACTTGCCTGGGGTGATAGGGGTTTGGCACCTTGTGAGTGACACCATACTTGGAGAGTAAAGTGTCAAAGGCTTTGTTGCAAAAATGAGAACCCCCATCACTGATAATGGCCCTTGGGGTGCCGAACCTTGTGAATATGTTTTTCTTTAAGAAAGCCACCACACTCTGTGCTTCACTGTTGGGCAAAGACACTAATTCAACCCATTTGGAAATGTAATCCACAACAACAAGAATACAGGTGTTCCCACTCGAACTCACAAATGGACCCATAAAGTTGATGCCCCATACATCAAAAATATCAATCTCAAGGATGGTGGTGAGAGGCATCTCATTCTTCTTGGAAATCCCACCGGCTCTTTGGCAATCATCACACCGCTTAACAAGCTCGCTAGCATCTTTGTACAAGCAGCTTAGGACCTTTGTAGTAGTGCTCACCCCGCCATGGTGACCACCATAGTGAGGAGTGACAAGCTTCAAGAATACGCAATTGCTCTTCTTCTGGAACACATCTCCGGATAACACCATCGGTGCAAATTTTGAAAAGATATGGCTCGTCCCAATAATAATCCAAGCATTCCCGTTTGAGCTTCTTCCTTTGGTTTGAAGAGAACTCATTCGGGACAATTCCTCTCATAAGATAGTTAGCCACATGGGCAAACCAAGGCATCCTAGTCAAAGACATGGAAAGGAGTTGTTCATCCGAAAATGAATCATTAATTTCAAGGCCATCATGGGGCCTCCCCTCCTCTTCCAAACGAGACAAGTGGTCTGCCACTTGATTCTCACTCCCTTTTGAGTCTATGATTTCAAGATCAAACTCTTGTAAAAGAATTACCCACCTCATCAACCTAGCCTTTGAGTCTTTCTTACTCATCAAATCTTGAAGCGCCGCGTGATTGGTGTGAACAATCACTTTGTTAACCATGAGGTACGGGCGTAACTTTTCCATACCAAAGACAATGGCTAAGAGTTCTTTCTCGGTCACCGTATAGTTGACTTGGGCGTCGTTCATGGTCTTACTAGCATAGTAGACCGGATGGAATATCTTGTTGATTCTTTGCCCCAATACCGCTCCTACCGCCACATCACTAGCATCAGACATGAGCTCAAATGATAAGCTCCAATTTGGTGTGATAATGATGGGAATGGTAGTCAACCTACTCTTGAGTAGCTCAAAAGACTTCATACAATCATCATTGAACACAAATTTTTGCATCTTTTTCCAACAACTTGCACAAGGGGTTCACTACCTTTGAGAAATCCTTGATGAACTGACAGTAGAACCCCGCATGACCTAGAAAGCTCCTCACTCCTTTGATGGAAGTAGGAGGAGGGAGTTTTATCACTTAAAATTTTTCTTTATCCACTTCAATACCATTCTTGGAGATCTTATGGCCGAGGGCATTGCCCTCCTCAACCATAAAGTGACACTTCTCCAAATTAAGCACCAAGTTGGTCTCTTCGCAACGTGCCAAGACTTTATCAAGATTATCCAAACACTCATCAAAAGAATCTCCCACAATAGAGAAATCATCCATGAAAACCTTGGGAAGTACTCACCATATCCTTGAATATTGCCATCATACACCGCTGAAAAGTAGCTGATGCATTACATAAACCAAATATCATCCTTGAGGATGCAAATGTGCCATACGGACAAGTGAAGGTGCTCTTCTCTTGGTCTTTAGGTGCAATAAGAATGTGGTTATACCTAGAATACCCATCCAAGAAGCAATAATAAGCACGTCTGGCTAACCTATCCAACATTTGATCAAGAAATGGAAGCGAAAAATGGTCTTTCCGAGTCACTTTGTTGAGCTTCCTATAATCCATGCATACCCTCCAAGCGGTGACAGTTCTTGTGGGGATCAACTCATTGTTGTCATTTATAATCACAGTCGTGCCCCCTTCTTTGGGACACATTGTACCGTTGAAGTCCATAAACTATCAGAAATTGGGGAGACAACCCCAGCATCCAACCACTTGATGACCTCTTTCTTGACAACCTCTTGCATGGCCTCATTCAACCTTCTTTGATGTTCCACAGAGGGTTTGGCATCCTCCTCCAATATGATTTTGTGCATGCAAAAGGCGGGGCTTATACCCCGAATATCCGCCAATATCCAACCTATTGCCTTCTTCCTCCTTTGGAGCACCGCAAGGGTGGCATCTACCTGCACGTTAGTTAAGCACGAGGAAAGAATAACAGGTAAAGTGGAACAAGAGCCTAAGAACTCATACCTGAAGTGTGAAGGAAAAGGCTTCAACTCCAATATGGGAGGCTCCTCGATTGAGGGCTTGTTGGTGGAGTCTTTCGCTTCTCAAGATCCAAAGAAAGTTTCCGGGGCTCATATGTATATAAACCCGTTCCATCCAAAGCATTGACATATTCCACCAAGCCTTGCTTCTCATCCACATCATGATTCAACAACACAGCTTCCAATGGGTCTTCCACATTAGTCACAACACTTGTGTCTTCAACAATCACTTCCGTCACACGATCCACAAACGAACATACTTCGTTGCTATTAGGCTGCCTCATTGACTTGCAAACATGAGACACAATTTTTTCATCGCCTACCCGGAAGGTGAGCTCCCCTGCTTCCACATAAACTAAGGCCTTCCTTGTAGCTAGGAAAGGTCACCCAGTATAATTGGCACCTCGTAGTCAACCTCACAGTCAAGTATCACAAAATCCGCGGGAAGTATGAACTTATCGACCCAAACTAGCACATCATCAGTTATCCCCAATGGCCGCTTCATTATTCTGTCCGCAATTTGCAACCTCATGTATGTGGGCCTTGGTTGCCCAATCCCCAATGTTTTGAACATAGAGTATGGCATCAAGTTAATGCTTGCCCCTAAGTCACACAAAGCCTTGGAGAAATCGGCACTACCAATAGTGTATGGGATTGTAAAGGTACCGAGGTCTTCTAACTTTGGAGCCATGGAGTGCACAATAGCACTCACTTGATGTGTCATTTTGATCGTTTCATAGTTCATTGATCTCTTCTTTGTTACCAAGTCCTTCATGAACTTATATCCCGGAATTTGTTCTAGAGCTTCAACCAAAGGCACATTTATGGACAAACTTTTCATCATATCAATGAATTTCTTGAATCGATTCTCATTGTTTTTCTTTGCGAGCCTTTGAGGATATGGTGGAGGAGGCCTTGGCAAAGGAGCCTTGGCTTTGGGCACTACCATTTTCGGTATGTCTATCACGTTTTCCCTAGATGAGTTCACATCATTTTGTGTCCCCTCCACGTTGTCATCAATGTCTATCCTCACTGCATCATTCACATTCTCATCACTCACTTGCACATCATTGCTTGGCTCATCATCATCTTGCACCAACACATTATCACTCACAATCTTTCTTGGATTAGAGGTACTAGCAACTCCACATCTACCACTTCTTGTAGTCACCGCCACAGCATGGCCCGTATTGTTCCCACCCTTCAGGTTTACTATCGTATCACTTGGTAGAGCCCCCTTTGGGAGAGTATTCAAAGCTTGAGAAATTTGGCCAAGTTGGACTTCCAAGTTGCGGATAGAAGTGTTGTGGGAAGCTAATTGGGCATTGGAATCGGAATTTTTCTTCATAATTTGCTCAAACATTGTCTTAATCTGTCTCATCTCATTGTTGGAAGAGCTAGGACTTTGTGATGGATATGGAGGCGGGTTTTTTGGTTGTTGATACATCGGAGGCCTTTGAAAGCCCGACCCCCGATTCCCTTGATTATTGTTGTTCCAACCCCCTTGATTGTTATTGCCTCCCTAGTTAATATTATTGTTGCCACCCCAATTGCCTTGGTTTCCTTGGTTACCCCAATTCTGATTGTTGTTGTTCCCCCAATTTCTTTGGTTGTTGTTGTTGCCACTATTCCAATTTCCTTGTTGACTTTGATTTCCCCAATTTCCTTTTGATCTCCACTGCTGTTGATTCGGAGCATTGCCCCGTTGACCTTGGTAGTTGTTCACATATTGAACCTCTTCACTTTGATCATCATATGAATCATCTTGATTGTACCCACTACCACTTTGCTCAAATTGGTCCGGATTGTTTTGAACTTGTTGACCTCGTTGCCTTCTCTTGTTGATCATCATATTCACTCTTTCCATGGAATTCACTTGTTTTGGACCTTGAACTTGTTGCAACTAAGCTTTGGCCAATTGGTTCATGGTAGTAGTCAACTTGGCTATAGCTTGACCGTGGTCATGGAGCTCCTTGTGTAGGTGAATAACATTAGGATCACATTGTGGCACATTAGCTCGACTTTGCCACGCCAAAGAAGTATCTGCCATCTCATCTAGTATTTCACATGCTTTGGCATATGGCATATTCATGAAGTTCCCCCCGGCGAGTTGGTTAACTACACATTGGTTTGTAGTGTTGATACCCCTGTATAAGGTCTGTTAGATCATGGCCTCAGTCATATCGTTGTTTGGGCATTCCTTTACCATTGTCCAGTACCTCTCCCAAATCTCATATAATGGTTCATTTGGCTCTTGTTTAAAAGCAAGGATCTCATCTCTTAACGTTGCCATATGTCCCGGAGAAAAAAACTTTGCGATGAACTTCTCGGCCAACTCATCCCAAGTGGTGATGGAATGGTTGGGTAACCTTTCTAGCCAATGCAAAGCCTCCCCTCTTAGAGAAAATAAGAAAAGCCTTAACCTCAATGCGTCCTCGGAGACATTAGTTTGCTTGCTCCCCCAGCACGTATCAACAAAACCTTTGAAATGCTTGTAGGCTTTTTGGTGTGGAGCTCCGGTGAAGAAACCCCTCTATTCCAAGAGTGTAAGCATGACATTGGTTATTTGAAAGCTGCCTGCCCTGATCCAGGGCGGGACTATTGCACTTGCATAGCCTTCGTTGGGCAACACCCGGTGTGCTGCCCTTGAAGGAGCTGGGGAAGGGTTTGGAATATTATCACGAGGCGGTCGGCCTCTCCTTTGTGCTTGAGGTTCGGGTGAATCTCATCCACGTGATCATCATCTACCTCCTCCCCCAATGGCAAATTCCCCAAGGCTTCATTGTTAAGAGCCATTTGGTACCTAAGAGCAGTTCACACACAAATTAGAAAAAAAAAACCGGAGGAAAGGAAAAAAACCTCACAAATACTTAGATATATGGCTAAAAACCGTCTAACTCCCCGGCAACGGCGTCAAAAACTTTGATCGGGTCCAAAGCCTACACTACTATTG
>NW_017676475.1:12279-12926 GCF_001879085.1 Nicotiana attenuata
TCTTGGTTTTTGTTCTAGTTTTGACTCCTTTATGAGTTGATTATGCCTGCTTTGGCTCATTTTGATCAATTCCTGCAAGCAAGCATATAAAATTAGTTTTCAGGAATACCTTTACGTATTTTTGGCCTAAAATGCAAGTAAAAGAGACCAAATCATAGGTTAAAATCCCTACTTATCATTAAGCTATTCTGATTTCGCCTAGTATTCTCTAATAAGGTTATTCATTGTGAGCTAGTTCTATCATTTCTTGTGATCTACAGTTGTTGAGTTGATTTACTTGCCGCATTCTTGTATTTATTTTCATTGTTGTTGTTATACATGTTATTGTGATGCACGAGGTTTCTGCCGTGCGGTTGTTATTATTGTGATGCACGAGGTTTTTGACAATCAGTTGTTGTTATTGTGATGCACGAGGTTTCTGCCGTGCAGTTGTTGTTATTGTGATGCGCGAGGTTTCTGCCGTGCGAGTTTTATGGGGTTGCACGAAATTTCTGTCGTGCCATTGTTTCTATTGATATTTGCACATGCGCACTGTTGTCAATATAAATATTGAATATTGAAAAAAAAAAAACGAATTTCAATTGACAACATAAAAAATATTCAAAAAAAAAAACGGCTTAGTAGTTGGGAATTGGCACTACAAATCT